>NW_018743002.1:0-47500 GCF_001683475.1 Chenopodium quinoa | reverse complement strand
CACCCACCTAATTATACTCTCGGTGGGTATTAGGGATCATAGTAAACATCTAGGCAATTTTTTTTTTCAGGCGAAAAAAGTTCTAAAAATTCCAATATTAAAGGCTATTATTTACGCTTTTTGAGGAATTTCGGAGGACACGGGGCCGGTGGCGAAAAGTCTTGAGGCCCTAGGGAATACATCTCATGGTCATATAATGCCTTTTGGAATCATATATAACAGATAAATATTGTCGTAAATGTCCGTGGTAGGTTTGAGTTCACGAAATCGGTGCAAGTTTTGAATGGGTAAATTGACCGGTTTAAAGCAAATTGGATGGTACCACCCACTTTTTTTTTGTTTATTCCCTTTTTTTATTTAATAATAACCAATTAGAAAACAACACATAGAAAAATACCTTCTAAACAAGTTACCAATTTCACTAAGAGGTAAAAGGCTCATTTTGATAATAGAGTATAAAGGTGAAATTATCTCCAAAATACGCAAGAGTAGGTTAGGGTTGAGAACATGAGTCAAAAGTGGGATTATAAGTTTTAATTTTGCCTTTATTTTAAGTAAAATCAACTTCAATTTTTTTTCTAATTCAAAGAATATCAGCCTTTATATCATGAATATATAAGAATCTTTCATTACATGCTATATCCATTAGGCAATTCGCGAGCTTTCCGCCCTAGTTATAAGAACATTTTGAGTATCAACAAAGCAAATTTGTAATGTCCTTCAAATTTTCAATGCAATATCAAATCTAGGTATATCCATTATGTTCTTTATCCAACTTCAGATTATGACAATAAAGGGTAAATTTTGGCAACGTAGAAAGTTTCAGGAAACGAATTGGCCAATGGGTAACAAAAAAGAATGGAATGAGTTACTATCAATAAAGAAAAGGACCAAATCTTTAATGATAAAATAGGAGTAAAAAAAGGAACAAGCTACAGTAGTTTTTTCAAACAAAAAAGAAACCAAGCATGTGAAAGTAAAGAACCATTATCACTGGATCAACATGGTCCAGCTTTAAATCCCATCTAGAGTTCATCAGAACAAAGGCACTTATCTTCTTGAAAATTTCAAGTCAATTAAACAACACACAATTAGAACAGCAGGCAGGCTGAACAACATTGGTAGGTAATTGTTTGTCACTTGAGCAACTCACTCTGTTCTCTTGATGATGTGGACTCCACTGTCAGTCTCGACAATGTCACTTATCTCATCAACTTTTAGAGCAAATGTTGCTTCTTCAAAAGGCTTCTGCATCTGACCAGGACCAAAAAGACCTGCAAATACATCCATGGAATTGAAAGGTCTAGATCATGACAGGCTCTGAGTACACTTGATCATTTTGAAAACATTCAGATATTTGGACCAATTCCTTGAACATCGCTAAAGCACATAGATACAGCGAGAACCATTTTAAAGAAAAATCATATAGATGCACAACCTTTCATAGTGTATACAATAAAATAAAAGAACATACCAAAACATACATAGCATGCACAATATACACGAGGAACTATTCATTTGCAATCATTGAGATCAGTCAATTGTGCTTGTAAGTTATAATTCTAGTAAGAAAACATATTTAAGTTTTCAAAAGTAACAGTTCCACAATAACTTTAAACTCTTCACATCAATCAATCAATCAATCAATCAATAGTCAATAGTATTATTAAAACTACAAAGCAAGGAGTATTATTCTGCCATGTGTCACTTTAGTAATTGATAGATCACCAAATAAGCAATTGCATGTCAGTGTGATAACAATAGCAATTTTTACCACCAAGTCATTATTTGATTCATTAATCATAGATTAATTTTTACCTTGAATTATGCTAAATAATTCAATGGTCTTAATGAATGGCCCAAAATATATTTGTAACTGACAATGTCCATAATTATAGATGGAGTAGCTATAATTTATTTTCCATACTAATGAAGTTTGTAACTGACCAAAAATAAAAAATAAAATCTGAGAATATATTCAACTTTTCACCTTCATACGGAGTACTATTATTCTTCTATTTTTTTTAAGTTCTAATGTATTCTCAATAACATCAGCATTTCAATCTCAATTGATTACTTCATTACTGTCACTAAACCCTTTTATATAAATCATCCATTTCTGTCAAATGTTTCGTTACTAATCACCCCTATATACTAAATTAGAATAAATAGAATATGTCAGCTTCCACTATTGGAGGAGAAAGATCATCAAGAGAACGACTAATATACTTTTTACTTTTTAGTATTCTGTGGATGCTGTCATGGAGAGGAAGATTGCATAGAGATCAATAAAAGGAGGGACTAAACAACCAATGCAATAATGAAAAGTTTAACAATTATCATCCATATACATGATGATGAGCAAAGGTATAGTAGTCTGTTATAATAGTTGTAAGGTGAAACTATTAACCTCTTAAAAGTGAAGGAGGGGTCAACTATTGGCTTAGCTTAATTCATAGCTTAAGTTCATGGATCCAATACACATATTATCTCATCTCATTCCATAGTTAAACAATTCGCTTAATTCGTTTTTTACATAAAACATGTAATGCAATGACCACTAATCTCACTTTTAATCAATGCTAAGCTAAATGGCAGGTCTCACTTTTTAATCAGGAAAGTCTTCATTAAAGTAGTTCTTTATCAAACAAATTATAAGGTAACCAGCAGGTTTATTACTCTGTTCCAAAGGGGGCCTATCAATCATTTAACGAACTTTATCTAAGAAAGAGTGTAAATCTTTACTGTGACAACTTTTTCTTTGCCTAAGAGATAACAGAGAATTAATTTGGCAAGTTATATGAAAATATTTTAAAACCACACTTCTTCCAGTTTTTCATAACAAAACATATAGAAATAGCAAAACCCGCTGCCTGCCACCGACGCCCCACCAATGCACTATAGAGACATGGAAGAATCATAGCTATAGGATACAACTCTAATCAAAATGCAAACCAATCGTCTTATAAACTATGTAATGACGAGAAGAGATAAATTAATATCCATAAGGCCTAAAATTGGGAAGAAAAAAAAAATCATTGTTTCAGGTACAAATTTTCCAGTAAAAAATGTGAAAGCCATACCTTAGACCGATAGTGACAAGCACCAACAGCCCCATTAACCTCAATATCAGATCAACCATTGCCACACTTCCACACCATTAACACCTTAGCATAGTCACAACCGCCCCACACAACTTACCAAAAACATACCCACAGCCAGTAGCCCACCACAAACCACTAGAAAAAGCACCATAGTATCTACACCAATCATAGACAGGTAAAGCTAGAGAGAAGTAACATGAAAAGGCATAAACCACCAACAATAACCCTTAAATCCATCACATCAAAAGCACCATAGTATGTACACCAATCATAAACAGGTAAAGCTAGAGAGAAGTAACTACATTAAGGAGAAGATAGGGATAGAAAACAAAAAATCCAGTAATGTTTGCCTAATATTAGGAGCTTTCGAAAGTGGGCACTTGTTTGGGAAAAGAGTGTGGGATTTGGTGAGGGATGTGGGTTTTGGTGAAGGTGAAGGTGAATGTGAAGCTTGGGATTGGTGAAAACGAAGCTTGTGGGAGGAGAGGATGAAAATTGACAATCCTTAATGGAGGTAGAGAATTAATGACAATGGTAGAGGAAACGGATGAGGGGGGCTGATGGATTTATGTTCATCTAAACATTATGGAAGTGTTTGGTATAAATATTGTAAATGAAACGGAAAGGATTCAAAAAAGTAGGGAAAAGGGTAATGATATACATTACCTTTAGTATATGTTTGGTATTCTAGTAGAATGGAAACAATTTGAGTAGTTAGTGATTGAGTAAGGAAACGTAGTTTGTTTCCACTAGTTTGTCAAGGGTAAAAAATTGGGAGATTTTGTTACTCTTAGGAGAGAGTATTTGTTACTTTTAACACATATCAAACAACTACAATTGGAAACGCTTAATTGAATCCGTTTCCTACATCTAAAATTCCTATACCAAACACCCCCTAAGAATGAATTTAAGGGTGAGGTTGAAATCAAATAAGATACTACAATACATAAAGTATTAAAGTAAAACCGAAAAGTGTTTCAACTATTTCAAAGTTGTCAAAATTTGGCAAGTGATTCATCAATCATCATTCATCACATCAAGCGAAGGAAATATAGGATTGTCATGCCTTATACACTATTATAATAAGATTCCTATCACATGCGACCCCACGAGTAACTCTTAATTCTAGGGGCATACAACAGAAGACATACTTTGTTATCTTAGCATCCTTGGATCCAATTGATGATAGATTCAAGGACCAAGCATACTAATATAATAATTATATAAATATTCGTTTATTGCATTCAGATAAGTAAATCCCTTCCTTCTTTCATTTCTTCATAAAGTGCACTTACGTTCAACTTGAACAATAAAAGTATTCAATTGAATGCATTATTTACAATTACAAAACTACCCAAATCTTCATACATAAATGTACGCACAACAATATCAATACTGTTGTTGGAGTCAAACATCCTCCACCTTCAAAATACCTTCATTGATTCCCTTTTTAGACATCCACAAAAAATCTTCTTGTTACTTAAAATTGAAACTTAACCCACCCAACTCAAGTTATGTGGAACTTCCCATTAGCTTTATTTTTCCGCACTCTCTTCCTATTATGTGGTGTGGGCTTTCTCACCACTAACCCCCTTTAAATAAATCCTTGAGTATTATTATTTTCCAGCTTTCTACATAAAATCAACCCACACAACTTGTGTATAATTTGCAGATGAAGTGCATTAAAATGAGAATCAAGTACTTTTTTATTTCTATTTAGTTGACATGTTTCATTATTCATAAAACGAAAGAATTATATCAACCATTAATATGCTTGAAATTATATCAAAACAAATCTAATAAGTAGCTAACAGTAACATCGAACAAATTCCAGTAAAAAAAAAAAAAAAAAAAAAAAAAAAAAAAAACAACAACAACAACAAATAGCTAGGGTTTCCACGCATAGCAAGATCATCTTCACAGGGTTTTACAGAGAAACAGCACCAAAAAATCACAATCAAGAGGAAAAAGAAGAGAAAAAGGGAAAGTGACCTAGATCGCCGCCACGCTTGGCGGAGCTGCAATCGGAGATTCGAGAAGCGGCATCTTCAAAGTTGGCCTTTCCAGAAAGAATATCGTCTCGAAGAGATTTGAGTTGAGAGATAGCAGATTCTTTGGTAGTATTAAGGATAACGCGACCTTCTGGATCCTTCCAGGAAGCCTTTCTGCGAGAACCCTGGTGCTTAATCAAGATGTGGGATGCCCTAACTTGCTGCTTCGTTGCCATTTTCTTAGACTTCTTCTGCTCGCGTTGATGACGGCGATGGTGTTTCCCTTTCTCTTCGTCGATTGAACCCTCCTTCCTCCTCTTCCTTCCTGACGACTCTATTTTCCCCTTCTCCGTCTTTTTGCTTCGTTACGAGAGAGCAATGGCTTGGATCTGTGTAAATTGTTGAATGTGTGGAATTGTGTTTTGTGTATTTGTGGCTTAGACACGCCTCTCCGGTTAAAGTGTTACTTTGGAACTCGCCTTGTGAATTTGAGTTACAAGTTCGAGTCTCACTAAACTACAATTATGTCATGGAGTAAAGGTATTCTCTAACCTCCCCCTCTACTCTCAGATGTGAAGAAAAAAAAAGTTAAAATATAATGTAGTGTTACTCCCTTTTAAATAAAACATTTCCTATTTTAGTAACCCGTGTTTATTTTTTAATAATATGATCTCTACCTTTTTTTTTTTTTTTTTACTAAGGCCTGTTCACATCAATTTAATTTCAGTTCAGTTCTTAATTTTCTTCTCTCATAAAAAATTCATTACTCTATTCATTCAGTTCAGTTCAAGTCCAATCAATTCAGTTCAACTCAGTTCAGTAAATATGAACAAGCCCTAATAGTCCCAAAAAAACTTTTTCTTTCTTCAAAGTCAAAACGTTTTATTTATTTAAACACGAGGGTTTAGTCTAATTATTGTGTATTTAAAATAGGGAAATTCAGGTGTTCAAGAAGTAATTCGCAAATAAAGTAATTATTAAAAAAATGCTTACAATTAAAATAGAATAAAGGATTAATATAATGAATAATGATCTTTATGTAATTACTAATTACATTCTTTTTTAATAGCAATGCTTAGACTTTCATGCTTGTCAATGCACATTTTATATCTATTTATTTAAAACAGCGAACTTAATAAGTTTAGTATTTAAAATATTAATCCACAGTGTAGTATTTTATTTTACCTTTCACTAAGTAAAAAAATGATAAGAATAACATAATAATAAATATAAATAAATAAATAAACAAAAACTATAACTTATCATACAAAACACCATCAGCAGGTTCCCATAACCATTAATGTCCTTTCAAAATATGTGCATTGTAGCTACGATAAATAATTAAGAATGATGTCCATTGCTTATGTGAGCAAAGGTTGCCACGGACAATGATTGATACGCATATTATATTGAATCCTGATAAGCACTACAAGTCTACTAGTACTCCTACAAACAATCAGGTGCATAGAGCATGTACAACAGTAACAATACATTTGACAGGAGATATACATGCATTCCACAAGAAACCCTATTCTACAACAAATTTCAGCAGGTAACCTACCTACATTGCTAATTTGCTCTAATTAGAGTGCCTTGAAGGATAAATTTCTGACCTGCAGTCAAAGCTTCTAGTATCAGATCATCTACAATCAAACACATTATTTAACTGGTACTCATATCTGAATCGCTATAACCTTATTAACTTGTCAAACTCAATGGGGGTAGGGAATCCTTCTGTGCTGTATGGTACACAGCATGAATATTATATTTCCCTCAAAACAGGCCAGCCTTTACTAATAATGTCATTAATCTTGGCATCAATTTGCTTCTGAATCCTTCGAGGACAGAGTTCTGCTGCATAACTGTTCATTTTTGCAGCCAAGGTTGACTTCTCGAGCTCCTCCTCTGGCAAATTGCCAATCAAGTGAAGAAGAAAAGGATTTCTTTTGAGCTCAAATTTCTGTAAATTTTGCAAGGCATCTAATCAGCTACAGTTCAAGGGAATAATAAAATCTAACACTGAAGAGTAACTATGGACCATACAGATGGCTCATTAACAACCTACAGAAGCAACATTTATTGCAAATCTTGTTTTCATAGAGTAAGCAAAACATGCAATACCTGATGCTCAGGTTCAGCAGGATAAAAGGTTCCTAGGGGTAGAATTTGGGTTGTAACTATACTGCTCTTTGATTTAGTCTGCTCCCTTTCCTTAGTGGCGGCTGCCAATCTAGATTCACTCGTACCATTGGTAAAGATGACAGATCTGTCAACACCAAAGAGTTCTCTGAGTGATAAGAAATTTATTAGGCATGAAGCAAGTCCATTTCTGACGGGGCACAAAAATTCACCTGTACTGGTTACCGACATCAGGACCCTGGCCGAAAACCTGCCTTGAATCATGACTAGACCAGAAGACCTCCAACAGTTCTCGGAAGCTTATACCTCTGGGATCATATTCAATCTAAAAATCATGAAAAAAAAAAAAAATCTAGTACGTAACAGATATATAAAAGAAAACCCACATTCGCCATGATAAGAGATAGCAATGGAATTAAAGTGAACACCACCTAGTTCCCAACAGTTCTATTTTATTGACACCAAAGTTGAATGCATCAATCCACTGTTTTCTTGGTTTTCAATTTCAAAAGAGCTTAATATGTCATGAAGTTAGAATCTTTCCACTCAATCCTCCTCCCCACCCCCACCCCCAAGGAAAAAAAAAAGATCTTAACAATTTTGGAAACTAAATCCCACATTAGGGTCAAAGCCAATACCTCATATGTAGTACAAAAATTATGCAATATGCAATTACAGCACTCCCTTCAATTTCACCCCTTGAACAACTCCTTCCCCAATAATCTCAATACATAATGAAAATGAAGAAACAAAACTCCATAATCCGTAACATATTTGTGTCAAAGCCTACCCGAATCCATCCCCAGACTTAATAAGTTACTCAATGCCCCCAGGAGAATGGGGCCAAAAATATATTGCATGGTGTCAAATTGTACCAAATGACAGTGGTGGGGAAGGTCATAGACTAAAGAGACTTTTCTAGAAAAACAATCCAGTACAACTGGATTACAAACGAAGCCATAGGGTGGAAGTAGGTTAGTAATTCAACTTCGTAGCCAACACATCCTTGATAGAGACAATATTGTAGACGCATAATCCGCAAGTTTCCCTTCGAAATTACAAATATTCATTTGCGCACCCAATGAACATAAAGGCTAAATTCAAGAAGCATAAATTTTTTTTTAAAAAAAAAAAAAAAAAGAAAAGAATATGAACCCCAAAAGAAACAAAGAACATATAGTTAGGAAATTTTGGTTTTACTAATCCCAAATTTGGGCAATTTTCCTTTCATAATCCTAATTATGTATTATTCTTGAATAATCTCAGCTTTAGGGGTATTTACTTTTATCAAGCCTACCAGATAACCAAACCTGTTACACTAGGTCACTGGACTTGTGTCAACCGACCCTTCCCTGTCCCCTACCCCAAAACAGCCCCCCTACCAAACCCTCACCCCGGAAACAGCCCACCATCCCTAACTCCCACCCCGAAGCAGCCCCCCTCCCCTTCCCCAGCCGAAAAATGCAGAGACGACTGGGTATAAATTTGTTTCTCTAAAGCGGAGATAGGTTCCCCTAGATCTCCCTTAATCGCAAGTTCCTACTATGAATTCTAAACTGATTGCTTCAAGTGGATCCATATCAGATACAAAGAGGTCTTTATTTTGTGCTCGACTTGTGGAAGGATAGGTCATAAAAGACAAGTTATTCATCTACAATTACCAAAATCCACAACCTTGACTTATGTCGGGAAAAGTTTGAAAGTTCCCTTAACACCTTACCTGTTTGAAAATTCCCTTCACACTTTACCTGCAGGCAAGTGAAGGAACATGCATTCAGAAATAAGCTTATTAGTTAAGCAAGTGGAGAAAATAGAAAGTCAAACCTCAACCTCATCCATAACATCAATTACATCAAAGATCTCCACCCTACCCACTAGTGAATGTATCTAGGAGGAGCCTTCCGTGTCCTCCCAAATACAGACATTGAGAATCTGGAAGGGAAATGCTTAAAAATTTATGACAAGACTCATCAGACACTGACAGAAATGATACCAACTACCATTGGAAGAAACCTTTCTCGGAGAGGCGGAGCATTAACTACCCTCGCAACATAGCCATCTCCTCCCACAAAGAACCAATGAAATATTTATCCATACAGCTCAACAAGGCTGCTTCAAAGTATGAAACTGTGGAAATCATTAGTGTGCCTATAAAAAAGAAAGTGGAATGATCTTTTCCCCCTTCAGTCTACCTGAAATCAGCCTAATTCGGGCCAAACAAGAAGGAAGAGATGTTAGCTCAATCATAACTCTTTGCACCTCTGACAGCCACAAGGGAAAGGCTCAAGGAAATGGAAGGCCCATCGACGCCACAGTACCCTTTTATATAACTCCAACTGACAGAGATTTCCCTTCCCAATATCCTCCTAAATTCTTAAACCTAATTTCCCAAGTTAACACCATAATAATAGCCCTAAGGGATATTCTTGTTCTCCTTCCGAAACTTCACTTGGTATTTTTATACTTCTTGTCCCATGTTTAAAGGCAATTAATTGATTTCATTCCTTTGCCATATACCTTCCAGCCAACTTTGCTAAGAAACTCCCTCTCCCTCTTCAGCCTTCAAATACTCACCCTAAACTAAACATAAATCCAACATTACCCAATTATCTCCCACCTTCCACCTCCATTACCAAAAATGCCAACCTACCCTAACCCTTTTTCGGAGACTTAACCTTTGGATCTAGCTTTAGGCCCACAATAGATTAGTATGCCCTACCAACCCAAAAAAGATCCACTTGCACCAACAGCATGAAAGCCCACCTAAACACCACAAAATCCAAAACACGAAAAATAAAAAAAATAAAAAAAAAAAGAAGCACCCAAAAAGAGAGAGAGAAGAGAGATTGCAGCCCAATATCCATTTCTTCACCTACAAACTCCTCTTAAGCCGTTAATCAAGGCACCTCTAGAGGTAAACAACTAAAAGAAGAACTCAGAAGATAAAAAATCAAATCGCAAAACAGAGCCATAGAGGACCAAGGAGCAATAAAAAATCAAATCGCAAAACAGAGCCATAGAGGACCAAGTAAGGAACAAGTGACAAGGAACCAAGAAAGAGGAGGAAGATTTAGCGAAGACACATGGTCGTAAGGAAGAGCACTTTTGATTCTAAAATGGGTGGAGATCAAGCACCTACAGCCCGTTGCAAAAGATTTAGGTGAGGAAGCTACATCTATGCAGCTCATCGCTCACTAATGAAAATGCTAAGTAGGAATTGTAGAGGTCTTTAGGCGCTAGGCGATTAGGATAGAATGGCTTTTTTACTCTAAGAGATGCGAACCTAAAGCCCACGTAAGCAAATTTCTTAAACTGTATTATTTGTGTGCCTCACTTCAAAGAGGCAAACCGAAGCGAGCCCAAAGCCACTAACCTTACAATTCATTTACTTAAGTGGTTGGCTTTCTCAACAATTGTATCTCTAAAACCAAGTACAGTATTAATGCTCTGAAACCCATTTTCTCATTGATGGTTGTCAGATTGTAGTGGGATGGACGAATTAAATGGATTGTGGCTTTGTTAAAGTTCTAGGACTGAAGTAGCAATACTATGAAATGAAAAAATATATATATATATCAAGGATTTTTTGTACCAATTCGGACAAATTAAAGATTAATTTCTAATAGTTGTGCATCCATGGATCCCCTTTACATAGTTAAAAGAGAACTCTAAGAAGCTTAATTTGGCCTCACCTAGCAAGTTAGTGACAACTAACAATTTCAGCCAATTACCGAAAGCTCGGAGGAAACCTATTAATAACAAAGGGCACATGCATTCATCAATTGGAAAATACTATAGACTTTTAGATATCTCATTTCATGGAGTTGCCTACACATGGTTTAAAAAAACAATGAGAAGGAATAATCAAAGAGATAAAGCCTATAGCACAAAATAGAGTGGAGAGATTAGCCTTCATTTAGCATAACGAGGACTTTAGACAAGTGAGCAACAACACAAGCGAAAACAAGGATAATGGACACTCTTGGATATATGCGACAACAGCGGAGACAAGGGTTGATAGGGTTGCAAGTCGAGGCGAGTACAAATGGATCGAAGACAAAAAAAAATCAATTGCAAGTCGATAGGGTGCTTTGAAACATGTGGTGGCACAACATATATAAAAACTTACAACACGTAGGTATTAAAGAGATAGGCAATATTTGGTAGGAAGCTTGGATTTCAATAATTACTTGCTCCTTAAAGAGCTTCATTTTAAAATTACAATGTTTTAAGAGTGAACACTGAATTAATAGAAACATAATAATACTATCTGGAGCCTAGAATACTTAAAGAAAAGTCCTAAAAAAGCATTATGGTGAAAAAGCAAGAAACTGAATGAAGAAGAGATTTGGATAAACAAGGCATTATAAGATGAAAACTTGGAGCAACAATAAAGGCTTGCAAACAATGGTGCCTAAATTTTAAAAAAGGATAATCATCTAGATTGAAGAAAGGCCAACAAGTTTATCTTATGGGAATAACTAATCAACTTACAGAAAATGTCACCTATCCGAGAAGCACATTGTAAGACTGATTGCCGAAGGAGACCAAATCACCTCGTTCTTTTAAATATGTGTAGCTTTTAAAAATTAGGAATAAATAAAGTGTTAAAGAAAAGAGATGGCTCGTGAAGCACCGGAAGGGAAAAAAAATAAAGCAAGAGTTCCTCCAATATTACTTAGATCATAGATCTCTTCACTGCCTCGCAAATCTCCTCAACGAAGTAATAGCCACGACTCATGAGGATGCTCCTATTTTAACTAATGCTCACTTTACTTTTTAAGATAAACCTTTTTCTATGAAAGAGATCAAAGAAACAATTTTCCACCAAGACCCAATGGCATTCCCCTAACATTCGCAAAAAATGGATTTCAATATCTTGTGAAATGAACAGTGATGAACTTCCTCAAATGTGGGTACCTACTTCAGGAAATGAATGAGACATACATGACACTCATTCCAATGAAGACATGGCCACAATTAGTAACAATGTTTCAGCCAACCAACTTATGCAGCACTTCATACAAAGTGATATCAGAGTGTTTAATGAGGAGGCTAAAAAATGTCATGAAGGACATCATAAGAGAATTTCAAAATGCTAACTGTTAGCTCCAAAATAATTGACAAACCACGTACACACATTAAACATGGTAGCAGTTTTAAAGATCTCAACAAGACACCAGGTGATTCTTTGCTGATAAAACTTTGTTCTTTCTCAAAGTAATGATTCAACTTGGGCCTTGGGGGTATTAAAGGGTTAATTGAAAGAAATTTGCAGCCTATTTAGAAACATTATTAACATGGGGAAATCACATGTCATTATCTAATAGAATGTGCATCATAAATTCAAAAGGTATTTCTTGGAGTTTTAAAATTTGAATAACCTAATCAACCTATGCTAGAATCCTATCTCGATTTCCATGTAGAAGTGGATAGCAATTCGAAGGAGGCCTTTTTTGTAATGGGGTCCAGCCCAATTGGTAGTAAGATGTAGCTTCTTTTGGTCCATTTACTTGGTTCATTTTATTAGCTTGAATTAAGTCCAATTTAGGGACTTAAGTTGTGGCTCCTCCTAGAAGATTTTGGGATGACTTTTAAGGTTTCTCTTGGAAGCTTTAGATGGAAAATCTTGTGGTAAACAAGTGACCACGTAGGCAACTAGTGGCTGAAGATATTATGCACACAAAATAGAGAGAGAGTGAGGGTTCTGTAAAGAGCTTCCACCTTTGGATTTTTGTGGGCAGCCTCTCCAAAACTGATTGTTGTCAAAGTTTTCACCATTGGATCCTGCTCAAATTTTTGATAGTTTACTCCTGACATGAAGGGCTTCATTTAGGACAGTTGGATCACCGTTTTGAGCTCTAGTTTGGTCACAATTGTCTTCAGTTCTGTCTTTTGGGTGAATTCTACTATTTTGCTCTCTAATTTCGATCTCTAGTTGTTCGTTGTTGGTGGTGGGTGCGGGGCCGGCTATTAGGGGGAGCAGCATAAGTGACATGCCCCGCTGATAGGCCACACATTAATAAATTTTAGACTGTTGAGAGCTTGAAGATGATGAACTCCATTAAAGGTGAATACAATCAATTCAAAACTTGTTTTCAGAGAGAGAACTTTAGAAAGAGAATTATAAAGAATTGGGGAAATTTGTTACAGGGCCCAGCTAATCAACGGCCCTGATCTCATAAAGTTAATGCCAAGCCCATCAAATGGTGTGGAAATTTTGATTATATTGTCAGGTATATCTATACACTTATCATATAGTAAGGAATTTTTTGCTATTAACGTCAATCTAGACTTGTGGTATCATCAGCAAACTTCTTTATAATCTAAGTTTTTTTTAAATACAGTAAATAAATTTGATTTTTTAAAATAGATAAATATAAGAAATATTCATCTACATTACATTATAAGTTTTCTTATTTATTCTTTCAGATTTATACCCACAACATGCAAATACGTAGTACTTCGTACTTTTTATCATGCCTTCATTTCCTCTCATCTCTTTTTTTATGGCACATTGGCAGTTCGGCACCTCGATATGGTGGCTAGAAAAATAAACAAATAATTCGAATAATTAATCCAACAGTATAAGGATAAAATATTTAGTTGGTTGATTATGTATAGTCTTCGTTGTTTAGGGCCCCTTTTCCGATTTTTGCTCTCGGCCCCAAAAATGTCCGAGACGGCACTGGGTGGGTGTTAAACCTTGTGTACTCTGATTCGGGTTTATTTTACCCTCAATTATCAATAAGAGAAGCTAGGGTGGACTCCTTAAACGGTCCTGTGGTCTTTATCCTTCACATCGCAGGGGTTTTCCACGTATAATCCGTGTGTTGATCATTGTTGTTTCTTCCGATTATTGTTGGTATTATTGTGATTTTACTACTGCCCTATTGCTGTCTTGGTTGTCAGATAATTTGGTTTGATTGAATTGAATTTGGGTTGATTGTCCATTAATGTCAAAGGTTGGGCATAGATTTTGCTGGTCCTTGAGCATGGACAGAATGTCAAATTATTGGAGGAAGCTAAGTCTTTACAAAATAAATATCCAATACCCAAACATAATTATATACTACAAACATTAAACAAAAAAATATTTAAATACAAGAAGTAAAAATTATGAGAAGATGCCAAATAAAAAGGAAGAAAAGGACCCGGACAGATTCAGCGTGATCGTACAAACTGCGATACTCAGGATTAGACTTAGAGCCACCGGAGTGTTGGGAGTAATGCAAGTCGAAAGATTCAAGTCGATCGATTGTATTAAGCTATTTGATGATAAGCCTCTTTATCCTGCTTTGTCCTCTTTATCCTGCTTTGTCCTCTCAGGGCAAGGGGGGTAGGGCGGTGAGAAGTAGACTACTCGTCAAGATAGTTGACTCCGTAGTTGTCGTATCGCACTTGCCCTCCCGGGGCAGCTTTGCCCTGGTAGACCGGGCAAGGCTTCGAACTACTCCGTATTGTTTTCTACCCCGCGCGCCCGGTAGGGCTGTCTTGCCCGGGCAGACCGGGCGGAGCCTAAAATCAAGATTTTTGGCCTGCATTAGTCACGCCTGACTGGGCAAGGGTTCGAGAACTCGGTTTTGGCCGGGTTTTGTTTCCTTATTCTTGATTCCTTTTCATAACCTATAAACACAAAAAGTATTGTGAAACCCTAAACACAATAAATACAAAGTCATTCCTAAAGAGACCTCAGCAGTTCTTGAAGTAATTCCAACCTTCCAATCGGGGTACGGAGTTGGAAGGTAGATGTTTTACCCTTGGGGAGCATTCGTCACTAAGAGCCTCGTACCGGTGGTGGCGAAATACGCTTCTAGGGCAGCCGTAAAACGCGTCACAACTTTTATGAGATCTACAATGGAGTATTGTATTTTTGCCCTAATTTCTATATTATTTTCATGGTTACAACACCTTATTTTACCCTTAATTATCAATAAGAGAAGCTAGGGTGGACTCCTTAAATGGTCCTATGGTCCTTCACATCGCAGGGGTTTTCCACATACAATCCGTATGTTGATCATTGTTGTTTCTTCCGATTATTGTTGGTATTATTGTGATTTTACTACTGCCCTATTGCTGTCTTGGTTGTCAGATAATTTGGTTTGATTGGATTGAATTTGGGTTGATTGTCCATTAATGTCAAAGGTTGGGCTTAGATTTTGCTGGTCCTCGAGCATGGACAGAATGTCAAATTATTGGAGGAAGCTAAGTCTTTACAAAATAAATATCCAATACCCAAACATAATTATATACCACAAACATTAAACAAAAAAATATTTAAATACACGAAGTAAAAATTATGAGAAGATGACAGATAAAAAGGAAGAAAAGGACCTGTACAGATTCAGCGTGATCGGACAAACTGCGATACTCAGGATTAGACTTAGAGCCACCGGAGTAGCCGACGGTGGTGCGAACCACACCATTCAAGCAACCAAAAATAGCATCAGATCTCCAGAAACTACCGAGAGCAAACACGGCGGTTTTCAAGGGCTGGTTGGCGGGAGGTGTCAATTCCGGCATTCGATCCGGGAGCCGGATGCTCTTTGCCGGAGCCGGAAAAAGAAACCCGGCGAGAATGAGTAAAAGAAAATGAGATATTAATGCAGTTATGGTTCTTATTTTTGCCTTCCGATTCATCTCAAACCTTAACAGAAGAGAGAAAAGGGTCGGAGAGTTGGTGGAGGGACTAGAAATTAGAAAGTCATGGGCAACGGACTAGATAAATGGAATGAAAATTTAGAACTCTCATGTGGTGTTTGGTAGGTGGAAATGAAAATTTAGAGATTAGAGATATAAGGAAAATTTGCAAATTGCAGCTATTTAAAGTTTATATTTTGTAAATTGCAGTCATTTAAATTTTTTTTTGTAAATTGCAGTCCAAAAGTTTATATAAATTGTAAATTGTATCCTGATTCAATTTTTTCATCGGTTTACATGTTGAAAAATTCTCAGTTAAGGTTTTAGGGGTCATATTAGTCCTTAAGGACCCGAATTGAGCTCGGAATTAGCAAAAAAATAACGTAAGCGTCTCATATTTACAATTTCCCACAAATCGATACATTTATGTTACACAAAACGAGATACTTACGTTATTTTTTTTGCTAATTCCGGCTCACTTCGGGCCCCTAAGGGCTAAAATGACCCCTAAAACCATAACCGAAGATTTTTGAACCTGTAAACCGATGAAAAAATTGAATCGGGCTGCAATTTACAATTTATATGAACTTTTGGGCTGCAATTTGCAAAAAAAAATTTAAATGGCTGCAATTTGCAAAATACGAACTTTAAATGGCTGCAATTTGCAAATTTTTCGAGATATAAAGAGAGTAAATATCTATACATACATATGTCATTTCAATTCAGCTTCAATCAGTTCAGTTCAACTCTCAATTTCCTTCTCTCATAAAATAGTCATTTTAGCTCAGTTCAGTTCAGCTCCAATTAATTCAGTTCAGTTTAGCTCCTATCAGTTCAGTTCAGTTAAGCTCAATTCAGTAAATGTGAACAGGCCCATAGCATATTAAAACACAATGGGAGGACATGATCCCGCCATGTAGGGATGGGCATAATAGGTTAATCGTACCGTTTAGCCTTAACAATACGGTTAACCGTTATGTCGAAAACTAAAAAAAATGAGAGTCGTTCCTTAATGGTACGATTAACCGTTCCTTAACGGTACGATTACATGTTAACCACTATCTATTTAATAAATTTTAAATCAATGTTGTATTCTAATACAAAGTGTAAAATAAACAATAAAATTCATGTTCCAATTAGAAATACAAACCGATAAACTAATTACATTACAAAGTTTTTTTAAAAAGTTGTTTGGTTTTATTTATTCTTACCTAATTATTAATAGCATTTTTGCCATTTCTCACCCTTTCTCAAATCACATTCCTAATAATTGCCTTTTTGGTAATTTTGTTGGGAATAGAGGGTTTTAATCAAATTCTCATCTTTATTCTCAAACCCAACAACACATGGGATTTTCTTCCAACTAGGACTAAAAATCTCACTCCCATCCTAAACTCCTACATAACTAACACCCATCAGATCATAAATAAAACCTACTCTTTGTATTTTTAAAGTGTATCAGTTTGACTTACTGAAAAGAGATACTCCATTCATTTCAATTTAATAGTCTCATTTAAACGTTTTATAGTCAAACTTTAAAAACACTAATAGAAACACACATATTAATATATACTCCATCCACGTGGATTATTGTAATGGATTATATCCTTCATTAATAGAATGGATTAAAGTTGTTTGGTTTTATTATTGTAATGGATTATATCCTTTATTAATATAATGAATTGTGAATCTTAGGGGGAGGGGTGAGTAGAGGTGTAAATGAGTCGAGCCGAGTACTACCTTGTTCATGTTCTGTTCATTTAAATTTGGCGAGTCCGAGCACGATGCCGAGCTTTTAAGCGAGCTCAAAAATTTGTTCAAGCTCAGCTCATTTATTACAATGTATGTTCACGAACGATTCGTGAACATCTCATTTATTAAATGAATTGATAAATGAGTAATTCATGAACGGGCTTAATAATAAACTAGCTTTTATAATAAATGAGGTTCGTACTTTTGACATTTGAAAATCTCAAAAGTAGCATAATAATTAAATCTTAATCACACTGTATAAACATAAGAATTAAATTAACAAATGTGAATAAATCAATAATTCATGAACATAAATAACCCAGTAGCTCACGTAAATAAATAAACGAGTTGTTCATGAACATATCTGAACGAGCTTATCTATGTTCGTGTCCAATCTCATTTATTAAACAAGCTTCAAAATTTGTTCAAACTCGGCTCATTTATTAAATAAATGAACACGAACGAGCTTCAACCAAGCTCGTACCCGAGTATGTTATTGATCGGCTTGGTTCATTTACACCCCTAGGGGTGAGTATTTGATTCCATGGGTATGAAAGTTAGAACCTCTTGGGTATGAGATTCCATTACTAAAAATCTCAACCAAACAAAAAGTTAGATGAAATGGATGCTAACTTCATTCCAATCCAATCCAAATGATTCGACCAAATGACCCCTAATTATCTAGTTATGTAAAATTACTCCCTCCATTTTGGATTACTCGCAACAAAGTACAAGTTTGCGGAGGCCGAGGCAAAAGATGGAAAGCATGATTATGGAAAAATAAGGGTATATGTTTAACTATTAATCCAACAAAAAAAAAGGAAAAACAAACTCAACTTTAATTAAATTAAGTACCCCACCACCACCCACACCACCAACCAGCAACCAAAACCAACCACCACCACCACCCAGCGTCACCAAAACCACCCAGCACCACCGACACACCCTACACCACCCCACGAACCCTCCATAGCATCGACCACCCAGCACCGAACCTAGCACCACCACCCAACACAACTACCCAGCACTACCACCCAACACTAGATAATAACATGTTTTTTTTTTTAATTCATAATTAGTTCCACTTAATTAGAGATGACGCTTATTGTTATCAGCTCGTCTTGTGTGTGGCTAGCCATACCCTGTGACCACTTATAAAGAATAAAGTAACCCCTATAAAATTGGCCAAGTAACCCCTATAATACTGACGAGTAACCCCTATTACTAACACTAATTGAGTAACCCCATAATATTGACCAAGCAACCCCTTTACACTGACCAAGTAACCCCTATTACACTGACCAAGTAACCCTTGCCCCGTGGTGTGACCAACCACATATAAGACTTTGTGTATTGCTATTGTTACCCACTTTGCTTTTTTTTTTTTTTTTTTTTTTTTTTTTTTTTTTTTAAGTGCTTAACTATAACTTTCTTTTTCCTTTTTACATCTAAGTTGGGATTTCATACTATATTATAATTTGAGTTTATAATCAATGTTAGTGATTTACTCATAAGAAAAAATATAATCTACTAAACTCTACTTTGTAAATACTTATTGAGATAATAAGATTGTCACATTGAATAGTTTGTTAAGATTCAACTATTTTATTTGTATACTTATTGATAATTACAAAATTTATGTCAAAGTTTTGCACTCATCTGCATTATTGCATAAATGTACAATGAAAATGGAGTATATAAATAAAAACAAAGGGAGTATTATAAATAAATAAATAAATAAATAATTGAGTTTGATGTAGCTAGAGCCTAGAGGAGTAGGGGCCCATATTGTATCTTGGTTTCCCACTAATTGTTTGTAGGTTGTATGATTTTTTCTATTTTTGATATATAATAAATTAATAATTATAATAATAATATTATTGTTATTATTATTATAATGATGACAACAATAACAATGATATTAACACACACAACTATATTTCCTATTTTTTTTTTTAAAAAAACTAATAATTAATCCGTATAAAAATTACAAATCTACTAATTTCAGCTTAATTGCTTGACTCAAATTATCGACCCAAAATGACCCGACCCGAGCTTGACCCGACCTGAAATGACCCGACCCGAACTTGACCCGACCCGAACTTGTCCCCACCCAAACTTGACTCGATATATGGACTCAAAAACTGACCCGACTCAAAGTGACCCGACCGGACCCAAAGTTGACCCGAAGTATGGACCCGAAACCCGACCCGATAATTTATTGACCCGAACTTGACCCGAAACCCGAAATGACCCGACCCGACCCAAACCCGACCATTTGCTGACCCGAATTTGACCCGACCCATACCCACCCGAATGACCCGTTTGCCAAGTCTACCCAACACCGACGCATCCAACACCACCCACGAACCCTTTAATCAAAACCCCAAAACCACTGTACCCCGCAGCAACTGAAATCAAAACCTCAATCCAACCCACGATGCCCACAAACCGAAACCCACGACGCCGACGCACCCACGAACCTAGCAACCACGAACAAACCTTCGACGAACACATAAACCCTTCTCTATCATCAATTAAAGCTCGAATTGGTTAAATTTAAGCATCAAAACTCTAGATATAATGTGGCTTGTATTTGTCTATTACCCTAATGCGTTAAGCGTCGATCCATATTTGTTGGGGACCTCCACCGCCTATAGGCTTGTAAAGTTGGAAGCTGTAATCTGTCTGATTCAAATTACTCCTTTGATTGATACTCACAAATCACAATCCTCTGAATTCCTCTCCCTCTCATTTAGTCTATTCGCACTTCTCCTCCAATATACAACAAAATCGGCGAGTTGACTCGGCATCCAAGATGACGGATCCTCAGCGTTCCGGCGATCCGTTTCTTATCCGATACGACGACTCGGAGCTTCGAATCGCTTCGGAATTTCTATCGAATTGGCTTCCTTTTCTCTCAAGAGACCTCTGTCATCACTGCACCCACACCCTCTCCTCCCGCATCCTCTCTCTGTCTCCTCGTATGTTCATTGTTTCTCCTTAATTATTTAGTAGATTTTGCAATCTTATTGTTGAATTTCATCATTCTAGTCATTTGGCTCCTCCTATTCCCCCCCCCCCCCTTTTTTTTTTCTCCGTTGTCAATTTTACTGCTTCCATATTCATGTTAAATGTGGCTTGGGTTAGTTACTATCTATGATTTCGCTGGTCGATTTTTGTGATTCTTTCACAATTTTTGGTAAAATCTGCTCAATTTTTTCACTTTTGCATTTTTCCTCGATATTATTTCCAGAATGCAAGGATAAAAATAGTGCCGCCGAACCTTCAAATTCTGGAGAGATTTCCACGGTTTTGAGGCCAGATTTTGAAGATAAAGATGTTGATATTTGTGATACTCATTCATTGGGGAGTTGGAAAGATGAGGCAGAATCCAACCCGCATGACACGAATGGGGGGTCGGAATCGTCGTCACCCCTTGCTGATAGCTCTCCAAGGGAACTAGTTAGTAATAGCAGTTCAGCGCCTTTCGAAAGTAAAACTCCTAGAGTTCGAATGTCATGGGCAGATATGGCACAAGAGGATGAACTTGAAGGGGATGGAGTGATCGAGGAGGGTAAGCCTAAAGGAAATGGAGAATTGGGTGGGTTGGCGAGAAGGAAGGCAGAGCTGTCGAGGGATCAGAGAGAGTATTTAAGATTTACTAATGTGAGAAGAAAGAAAGATTTTATATGCCTTGAGAGGGTTAATGGAAAGGTCATGAATATTATTCAAGGGCTTGAGCTCCACACAGGTGTTTTTAGTGCTGTGGAACAGAAAAGGATAGTTGATTGTGTCTATGATCTGATGGAAAAGGGAAAGAAAGGAGAACTTAAAGGTAAGTGGTGCTTGCTTCTCAACTTCCTTAAGTTCTCTTTGAGCTATTAGTATATGCATATGATTGATGCTTTTCCACGTGGATTTTAGTTTTTTATTTTTATTTTATCATATGCAGGGTTTAATCAGAAATGTTTTTATTTATTTATTTAATGCAGTAGTGCTGGTTTTGTCTTGATGCCAAAACTATTGCTGTCTTATTTGTTTGTTTAAATCTGTGGATCCTTTGTTAACATCTTTCCTACAATCGCCATGCAGCTTTAAGGAGTATGTGATAAATGATTGATTTGTTACATTGATGTGAGCTTGGTTTGGTATAAGAATCGATGTTTTCAGATTTTGCTCTGTTTGGCTTGGAATGGAGAGTATATTATTTTAGTTGAAATGGTTTTCCAAAGAGTATAATAAGTTTTTCTTGTTTGAGAAAGGATTGAGATGGTTATCACTGGGTGGCTCCTCATCCTCCTTTTCTCTTGCCCACTTCTAATCCTCTAGCATTTTCTTAGAAGTAAAGAAAACTAGGCCACCATTTTGGAAAAGACGAATCTTATTTTTTTGGTGGGATGATAAGGGATTCATCATTCAAGAGTCAGTAAGAAAGAGTGGATTGTATAGTACCCTAATACAATTATGAAATTTACCGGTTGGTATGCCTCTCTGTAGCCGTTGTTGGAGAAGGAAAGAAGAGCTCATTTAAGGAACCTTCCACACGAGCTTCCAACGTCAATAACACCCACGGATTTTTTATCACTGCAAAGGAGGTTATTCTACCTGAGAAATAAAGCCCCTTTCAGCCCTTCTTTTTAAGGCTAGGAGCCTAAGCTTGAAGGAAGGATGCTGATTTTTGGATGAAGAGATTTGGAATGGCGAAGTAGGGCCTTGTGTTGTGATCTTGGATTACAAAATTGTAATAGACTAACCTAGAGGGGTAGTATGGGTATTCTAGTTATATTAGTTTATTAGGGTTAATAGTCTTTAGTATAAATAGAGGGGTAAGGGTAAGAAGGTAGGAGGCAAATATTGGATGAAACTTGTTGATAGTTGGTGACCTCAAGTCACTTTTGGAGAGTTGTGAGCTCAACTCACTATTGAGAGTAATAGCCTTAAGCTATTAACTTATCCTTTGTAAACCTTCCATCATTATCAACCATTAGTCAAGTTTTCCATCTTACTTATTTCTTCTTTATAAATTAATTTACCAAAGATCAGATTATTTAGTTAACCAAAGAGCCAATCTTCTCTCTCTATAATTTGCGGTTGTTAGTGTGAATTATATCAGTCCATTACAAAAATTCAGAAGCTGAATTTCCATCATCTAAAGTTGAAATGGATAAAAGGAGAAGGGGGGAGGGGGTTGTTATGGATAGGAGCTATGTGGAAGAACTATGGCCAAAGATTTATTAATTATTTTGGTGAATACTATGTTTGATGTAACAACGACAATGTTTTCCATAATAGTATGCTATAAAGATAGAGGTGAGTCCTATGTCTCCTATAATCATTCGTTGGAAGGCAAACCATTATTGCAATATTTCCACCACACGATCTTAATGTTGGTGACATTTTTCGATCTTTAGAGTTTCTTTGGGTAGAAAAGCGCTAGATAGTGTAGAAGAAAATCCATACTTAGAAAGACACATTTTTATTAATTTTAAGTTGTGTTCCATAATATTAATGTGATTATTTTAAGTTGGGTTTCATTTTTTTTTTTTTGGAGAATTATCTTAAACTTTTCATGTCACTAAGACAGCTAACGCGCTCCATAGCTAGTCATATGTTTAGGGGTATAAATTTCCACACACTTTTCTTAATAAGAATTAAAAAAAAAAGGTAATTATCTTTTTTTTTTGTAAGGAAAAAAAGGTAAATATTATCAATGAGGGTAATAAATAAAGGCAAAAGCTATCAAACGTCCCACAATAAGACAATTAAGAGTAGAAATATCAAATTAAAATGAACATTGTGATTTTTTCATGCATTCCCAAATTAATACCACTTTAGGAAATATTTTAATTGCTTGTCTAACGCCCTCGGGGCTTTCGTTAGCAAGATCCATAAATAAATAAACATTTTAGAGGGTATAATTGTCCACACATCTATTTAAAAATTATACACATTAATGAGGGTATTTATGTAAATTCACATTTTTAAAGGGTATAATTGGCAACACACTATTCATAAGAGTTTTCTTGTACTATTCATAAGGGTTTTCTTGTAGCCTTGCAAGACGTGCAATTTAGTTCGAGCCCATTCGAAGCAGAATTCTAATCTAATTTTGTAATCAATGAGTCCGGATATGAGTTTGAAACATATAGTTTGACTTAAGACTAATATTTCGGTTGATTTTGGAGGATGTGCAAACTTCAATTTGAATTACTCATATGAGTGTTCGAAGTATTTTGGAACTGAATCTGATAATGTATGGGTTACGCATTTTTACCTTCTTTTTAATTCTATTGCAAACAATTCACTCTTTCTCTCACTTGCAACCTAAGCCTCCAAAATACCATTTTTTTTTTCTCTCTTTCTATTCACCTACATCCCTTCTTCCCTCACCCTTTGCCTTTTATAGTTGTCACATGCATTTTTTCTCTCTTTTCACTTGCATGGTGGCTTTGTTCCTTCGTTTGTCCCTCCTTCCCTCATCTTTTGCCTCTTAAGTTGTCACATGGCATCAAGCATTAAAGGTTACATACATGCATAATGTATGTCCAAAATTTAACTTTTAAGCAAATTTTTTATGTTTATTGTTGGTTATTGGTTTATATACTTTCATGTGGTGTTCTTGTAAATTGTTATCCTCGATTAGGTTATTCAAATGTAGGGTTTTCTTACCTTAATTTGATACTTTCAAAAGAGTATCCTTTGAGCGAATGGCAAAGAGTTGTATTTGTTTATTTTGCATTTTCATTTGCTTTTTAATGACAAAATTAAAAGCTAGTAATTGAATGTAGGAAGTGAGTTAAACTTTGACTGGGATCTGATTGGGACTTGTTAGATATGGATCCAGAATTAGAATTGATTATAGGGTTTGATTATGAATTCGGTTGGATTGAATCCTATAGAGCCTAACCCTAATTTGATCCATTTCCATTCCTAGTTGCTCCATATACTTTACGCATTATACTTAATTTTTAGTAGACCCTTCGCTCTTGCTTCAATTTTTAAACAAGATAACGTACTGACACTTATTGGACCCATTGATTGGTAAGGTTAGAGATTATCTATTACTTCCTTTTTTTATTTTTTATGTGACACGTTTTTATTTTCAATGTATGTCAATGCACACTTTTATCGGTTAATATCTCTAATTATCAACATTGCAAAATTATAAAAAGTGAATATTAAAAAAATAGAAAATGCTATAAATTGGCCTTATGGGCTACATATAAGAACCTAAACATGGAAAAAAATGAAAATATAACATGAATTACATTGATTTACGCGTGATTTTGTCATGCATTCTAAATACTAAATTAGGAAAGATATTAAATGCTTATTTGTAGGCCTAAGGGCTACATATAGCATTAGCCTAATAAATTTTATATTGAGATGAGTTGAAAAAATCCCACATAACTATGGGTCTGTTTTGTTCAGCTTAATTTCATTTTAGCTTAGCTTAGCTCCAATCAGTTGAGTTCAGTTTCTAATTTCCTTCTCTCATAAACAATTCATTTCAGCTTTATTCATTTTAGTTTAGTTGTTTTCAGTAAATCGGAACAAACCCTATGTTTTATGATAAGTTGATAACTATAAATCACTAAAATTAGTCAAAGTACAGTTTGTGAATAAAAATAGAGGATGTATTTTTTATAGGACCATTTGCAATGCCTTGTTGTTAATCTCTGCTTTCTTAAAGCAATCTTTACCAACATCCTGTAACATATTTTCATCTGCAGTTCAATAGTTTCCTTTAATTAGAATTAGTGGAGGGCTAGCATTCTATTTCAAGAGGTGGTTGATAGTTTTTGTTACTAAACTTGAGAAAAATAGCTTTTGACACTCTACAATAGGGCTACCAAAATATCAACTAGTGTGGTTAATCTTTACCAAATACGACCTCCGCTTTTTATTAGTTGACACGTTTTGACTTTAGCATTATTCACACACATCCCTTTGACCAAGTTTTGTGATTTATATGTAAGGAAAAATATAGTTAAGTGGGATCTTGTTAGATTCGTCACAATGTATATTTTCAAAATATCAACTTTTTATAATTTTTTGTTATCAGTAATTAAAGATATTAATGATTTAATTTGTGCATTGACAAACGTGACTAAAGAAACGTGTCAACTAAAAAGAAATGGAGGAAGTATATGTTTGTAGACACTTCAATCCAAGAGGAAACACTTTTAGTGCATTGAAAAGATGATTTAAAAATTTACTCATTTCTGGTTTTTTATGCTTTAATCATAGCACTATCAGGAAAGGATTAGAAAAGGATTATAATTACAGAATTACTGAGTAAAGCCTTTATAAGTTTGTTGCTTTTTAGACTTAAGTGAGATATCGAGCTAGAAAT
Source organism: Chenopodium quinoa (assembly GCF_001683475.1). Lineage (NCBI taxonomy): Eukaryota > Viridiplantae > Streptophyta > Magnoliopsida > Caryophyllales > Amaranthaceae > Chenopodium > Chenopodium quinoa. The sequence goes on along the minus strand of NW_018743002.1, from coordinate 21,515 downwards.
TCAGCTCTTTACCTTCTTTTAGCTATTTTAAGGGATGGTGGATTCTTGTGAGTTTGAGAGATTAAACTTTAAAATATCCACCTGCCTTCCTCTAGGAATTAAGATTCAGATCAAAGTATACTTTCCCCATTGGCTGCTTGAAATTTTTTAAAAAGATAATCTAGCTTTGAATATTATTGTACTTTTAACTATAATACATTGTATATTTTAATTAGCAAAATCTGATAGCAAAAGTCAAATGAGTTCTTTTTTTTGTTCCCTTTCTGAATCTGTGGATAAGGGAACCGGGAAATGGAGTAAAAAAAAAAAAAAAAAAAAAAATTAAAATTAGAGATTTACTTGATTTGAATCATGATAAAAATAATGGAATGTTTGTTTGACTAGATGTTGTCTTAATGAAGAACATAACACCAGATTGTATCAATATTCTCTTTTCATGTATTTGAACATGATGCTTGTTTACTTGTTGCTTACTAAGTGAATATATACTTGTTTTTGTGATTTGTAGTTGTGTAGAGCATGATAGCCAAGAAGATTAACTCTAAGCTGACTGATGTAGCCAAACTACTTTGCAGGATTGAAGAGTTTGTTTCTAGATGTGATATTTGGCTTTGTTCTGTGATGATGTTTTCTTTTGCTTAGTCATTGAGTATAAAATTAGGTTATGATATATTGATGGGATAAAATTTCATTCCCTCTTTAAAGATCACAATCTCTACTTTGCTCTGTAGAATCTCCTAATTTCTAGTGTTTGCTGTTGCTTCAGAACGCACTTACACAGCACCTAGAAAGTGGATGAAGGGTAAAGGGCGTGTGACTATCCAATTTGGTTGCTGTTATAATTATGCTACTGTAAGCTGTCTATTTGACTGCCCTTATATATCTTGCATATATGGTGTTAAATTTGCACAAATATTGAATGCTATACTGATAATTGCAGGATAAAAATGGTAACCCACCAGGTATTCTGAAACGCGGAGAAGTTGATCCCTTACCTTCTCTTTTTAAAGTGATAATCAAGAGGTTGATCAGATGGCATGTTCTTCCCCCGTCCTGCATTCCTGACAGCTGTATTGTCAACATTTATGAAGAAGGAGACTGCATACCTCCACATATCGATAATCATGATTTTGTTCGGCCATTTTGTACTATTTCTTTTCTCAGTGAATGCAATATAGTATTTGGAACAGACTTGAAGATTGAAGCCCCTGGAGAATTTAGTGGCGCTATAGCAATACCCTTGCCCGTTGGGTAAGTGCAGTCCATTCACTATTAAGTTTCCTAATTCCGATGTGTCTTCTGTGTTGTTATACCTATTATGGTTTAATGGGTACAAATGGTAATATTTGATGTTGCTTCCTTTAGATCGGTTATGGTATTAAATGGAAATGGTGCTGATGTTGCCAAGCATTGTGTTCCTGCAGTACCATCTAAGAGGTATCCATCTATGTTTTGTTTGTCTCATCTTTCAATTTGTGTTGTATGATGGTTATTTTCAGCTTGTTTTTGGTTAAGCGATGACTTTTAAGTGCCCTTTTCCTCTCCTTTTGCTCTTTCTAGGATTTCTATTACTTTCAGGAGAATGGATGAATCAAAGCGGCCTGTGGATTATTCTCCCATACCAGACTTGCAAGGACTTGAACCATTATATTATGATGATGATGGAGCAAAGAAATCACCCCCTCAACATCACGTAAGCAGGCAAGGAACAAGAGACGAGTTCAGGTCAGAGAAGAAGAGAGATGAAGAGCCTCGATATTCAGCCAGGTTTCGGGTTGCCATGAGAGGTCCTAGAAATAGGGTAAATTTGGGAGGTAGCTGATATGTAGAAACGTCTCGTGGCTGATATGTAGAAACGTTCCGTGGTTTCTCATCCCATATTTTATCAATTCCTGTTGAATTCTCTGTGTATATATATGTACTAAAAGTTGGCTATTATTTTATTACCATTTTTGTTTATGAATCAAAGAGTTTTGAAGGCATTTCTTCAAATCTGTCTATTGTAAATTGAGGAAAATGTAGTGTCAAAATATTTGTTTTGTTTTAAATTTTTTATGGAGAGATTTATATTAGATCTTAAATTTTTGCTACTGCGTGAAATTGCATATAGATAGACTGATTGTCTAATTGTACAAGGGATAACAATAAATTTGGGTTGGGTTGGACCTTAACAATAAATTTCATGGCAAAACTCGTAAAAAGTGGCGGGCTTGTCGAATTAAATTTAGTTTTTTTAACTAAAATAGTTTCTTAAAACTCACTTTTTTTGGGATTAGATCAAACTGTACCATAGTTGATTACTTCTAGACGGAGGTGTAAATAAATCGAGTTGATCAATAAATTACTCGAATTCAAGCTCGGTTGAAACTCATTAAGCAAAAGGCGGAGGAAATGGGGATAACCCATATAACATTACAGTATTTTAAATTTAAAAAAAAAAAAAAAAAAACCGAAGAGGAGGAAAGAGATTTCGAGACATATATAAATTACAGTATAAAGCAATAAGCATTGACTAAGAATTACCCTTCCTTCCAAAGTCCAGAAAACCCGACCTTTCTAGGGTTTCAACTTTAATTAATAACAAAAAATTGTCGGTCTGTTTTTACGCCAATCAATCCGATAGACCCTCAGAATTATGAGGACTCGAAACGCAAATACCCCAAAAACGCCGGCATCACAAAAGAAGCCACCGTCGGCGAAGAAGTCCGCTGTCAAAACGCCTACTCCTCCTTCTCTACCGGTGGATTCCACGCCGGAGACGTCGACACCAAAATCTACGGCTTCTCGAAACCCCGAACCCCAGACTACTCCTTCTACCGCCGACCTCAACCCCGAACCTGCAGGTATATTCAATCTACATTTTTTTTTTTTTTTTTAATTTTGCATGTGATGGAATAGGCGGATGTTCGTCTCTTAAGTTTCTTTTATGATCGGATTTTATAATCACTATTATTTTTTTTTATGTGGATTTGGATGTCAAAGATTAATATTTTATTTTATTTTTTTAAATTTTATGAGGGGAGATTAAAGTATTGAATTTTCCGACGCTGTTTATATAGAGGAGAGATTTATAAATATCTGGATGATGCATGCATGATAGATTGAGTGTGGCTGTGAATTAAGATTTCTAGTCATTAGAAGGGATTCGATCTGAGGTCCTGGGTATCGTCTCCATGGCCATTATCAAAGCTCGACATTCAAACAACTCTGGGACTTTATTTCTATGTATTCAGAATAGTTCATGATATATGAGTTATTTTATGTACTTATTCCTCATTAACCCCCTTCCCCCTCCCAAATGCAGCTGAAAATGCTGTTGTATCACCAACTAACAAAGGTACTACAAAGAAGGTGACAAAGAGAATAGTGAAGAAGAGGGTGATCAGACCCAAGACTCCTGCTTCAGCTAAAGATGGCACATCAGCGTCCGTGAAGACAGGTGAGGCTGGCGATAGCAATGTTGATGTCACGGATTCCACAGATGCAAAGGCTGTAAATCTTTCAAAATCTGAAGAATTTGTTATGAAGGATTTAAAATTAGAGGAGCTAGTTACTGATAAGGTTCCAGATGGTGGAGAACCCCACGATAAGGGCAAAGAAAAAATGGATGGAATAGAGTCACCTGTTGTGGCTATTGAGGATGTATCTTCTGCTGGAAATGAGGATACAAGTGAGCCCAAAGAGGATAAGGATGATGAATCAAAACAAGACGAGGCTGCTGATCCCGACAAACAAGCAAAAGACAATCTAGAAAAACTAGTACGTGATAAGTCAGATAGCATGGATGATGATCAAAAGAAAGAGAATGTAAATGTTCACGATATGCTAAAGAATAGGGACAGTGACAAAATGGATAAGACAGATGAACAGGCTGCTGAATCAAAACAAGACGAGGCTTGTGCTACTGGGGGAATCGAGGAGTATGGTGATGAGGAGGGTTTTGTGGAGCCTGGGGATGAGGACCTTCAGGAGGATGACGAGCCTGAGACTGGGGATGAAATGAAGGCACTGGAAGTGGAGCACAAGGAATTGGCAGCCGCAGCCAAGGAGCGCAAGGTCAAGAAAGAACTTGAGATTTTTGTTGGTGGGCTGGATCGCGAAGTTATTGAAGATGATGTGAAGAAGACTTTTGAGAAAGTTGGAGAGGTGGTTGAAGTTAGACTGTTGAAGGATACTTTGACAAACAAGAACAGGGGCTTTGCATTTGTGAGGTTTGCGACTAAAGACCAAGCTAAGCGGGCGTTATCAGAAATGAAAAATCCTGTTGTATGTTTTCTTTGTCGTATCAAAGAGTGTCTTTTATGTAGCACTCGTATTTACCATCTTTATTCTTTCTTAAGCCTCTCTTTTCATAAATTGTGTAAAACAGATACGTGGTAAGCGATGTGGGACTGCACCTAATGAGGACAATGACACCTTATTCCTTGGTAATGTCTGCAATACGTGGACTAAGGAAGCGGTAAGACTGAATTTATTTTGAATAGTGATTTTTGTTGAGATGTTTTTTGTTTTGTTTTGTTTTTTATTTTTTAAAATGATTTTTATCATCTCTTTCTGCAGATAAAACAGAAGCTGAAAGATTATAGTGTTGAAGGTGTTGAGAACATTACCCTTGTCCAAGACCCTCGCCATGAGGGTTTAAGCCGTGGATTCTGTTTTATTCAGTTTGCTTGCCATGCTGATGCAATGTTTGCTTATAAGAGGCTTCAGAAGCCAGATGCTATATTTGGCCACACTGAGAGGACTGCTAAGGTTGCTTTTGCTGAGCCGCTTCAAGAGCCCGATCCTGAGGTGATGGCTAAGGTTAAATCAGTTTTTGTAGATGGGCTTCCTCCTCACTGGGATGAGGACCGTGTTAGGAAGCATTTCAAAGTTTATGGTGAGATTGAACGTATTACGCTGGCTCGCAATATGTCATCTGCTAAGCGTAAAGATTTCGGTTTTGTTGATTTCACTGCTCATGAGTCTGCCATTGCTTGCATAGAGGATGTGAATAGTAAGGAGTTAGTTGATGGAAACTCAAAGGTTTGGTTCCAACTTTGTTTCTGGTTTTTCTTTTCACCTATGTTTATATATTTTGTGGAATCGCCTTAATTGTGGATGTTTCTTTGTTTTCTACTTCCTACTGGGTGTTTGTTTATAGGGACAAAGGGTGGGCAAGGGAATACCAATCCCCGAATTGGAATTATCTTTTACATTTTTAGTCCCCCACTTACTTAGAAAAATCAACCTACCCACTCAACTCTACACAACACTTAACTGATGCATTTACTCCTGTCTCATGATAAATTTTTACCTCCCTTTGGGTGTTTTTTGATGCACATCCCACCCTTCTGTTTTTATACATATATATATATTTTTAAACCCAGTTAAACTCAATTTAATCCTTAAATAACAGTTCCAGGTTAAAAAAAACTGTTAAAGAGAGCAGCCATAATTATTATCTGGATTTTATAGTTGGCTCTATCTGATTTTATTTAGTTTTTTGGTGCTAGAGTGTTTGTTCTTGCCTGTCTTATGTTTTGTGATGCGTGATTTTGTTATCCCAGATTCCCTGTAGTGTCCCTTTATTGTATTATGCATGGTGTTGGTGTTGTGCTTTGACAAGATATAGTAATACATTGAGTTTGTTGCCCCTCTAGTTTCTTTATGCTTCCATGCAGGGTGTTGGTGTTGTACTTAAGCAAGATATTATTTTCCGCCTATCCTGTAGTAACCATGTTTGATTGTCAACTAGTGTTAGTCCCTGGCGATGCCTCGAGTTAATGCATTATTTCCATGACAAAAATCTTTATTACTTCCTCTTTTCTTTTTTACTTGACCTGTTTCTTTTATCACGCTTGCCAATGCAAAACTTTAACAATCAATAACTTAAATTTTCCAAAAGTAAAAATTATAAAAGTTATATGTTATGATAGTACTTATTGAGACGAATCCAAAAAGATCATACATGAATATATTTTTCCTTACATATTATTCACAAAATATGGTCAAAGGAGGGGTGGTGAATAGTGTAAAAGTCAAAGCGGGTCAAGTAATAAAGAACGGAGGAAGTAATATTTATTTTTTATTGAATGACATGTAATATGGTAATAGCTTAGTGACTAACAGGTTGAAACTTAACTTGAGGTTGTTGGTTCAAATCTTGTAAGAACCATATTTTTAGACATGGAGTGAAAATTGGATTAAATGAGGGGTGCGCCACGTGGCACCTAAACTTCTTTAGGAATGCCTTGAAGAGAGCGCCACGTGGCATCTAAACTTCTTTAGGAACGCCTTTTAATATATAGTATAGATGTGTTTTGTATGGTCCCTTTATTATATTGTGCAGGGTGTTGGTGCTGTGCTTTGACAAGATATAGCAATACATTGAGTTTGTTGCCCCTCTAGTTTCTTTATGCTCCTGTGCAGGGTGTTGGTGTTGTACTTTAGCAAGATATTCTATTCCTCCTATCTGTAGTAACCATGTTTAATTGTCAAAAGAGTATGTGAAATAACTAATACTATAACTTATTTGTTGTTGCCTGACTTTTCATGGAGCTTAAGTATCTGCTGTTTTGTTCTGATTTATCTATCTCATTGTTTAGACAAAAGTAAGAGCAAGGCTTTCCAATCCATTGCCTAAAACTCAAGCTGTTAAGGGAGGAATGTGCGGTGGTTTTCGAATTGGCCGACCTAGTGGTATGCAGGCTAAGCTTTTCAGTGTCTTCTGATTCTTTTTCCCTTTGTATGCTATCTTACATTAAATGTACTTGTTGGTAGGAAGGAGCTTTGGGCGTGCAGCACCTGCATTAAATCGGCCTAATTTTCAGTATGGCAGACCCTCTCGTGGTCAGTTCAATGAGCCTGTTGGACCTTATGGTAATTAATCTATCTTTTGTAGCCACTAGCCAACAATCAGCTCCTCTATGAGTACATCTTCCTAGACTTTTATGTTGTCTTTGCGCACTTGATATGCTTCTTTTTTTCATTAGGGCGAAGAGTTCCTTACAGAGCTGGGCATATGGCACCTGGAGTTGGCCCTGCTGGAAGACCTAATTTTGGGGGACCTAGGGACATTGGTCGTGGACTTGCAAGACCTGTTCCTTCACGGAGAGAGCCTTTCCAACTTGACGATGGTGGCTATTCAAGACCTTATATGGGTAGGCAATATGATGATCCATATGTTTATGATGACAACCATGGTTTAAAGCGCCCATTTTATATGACTGTAAGTAGCGATCTATTTGATGATGTAAAATCTTGTTTCATACATGTTGTCAGCCCAGTCAATTTACAGATTTAATAATTTGTAGGACCAAGATCCTGCATATATGGAGCCAAGTCGAATTCGTCCTCGTTTTGACTATTCTGGTTCAGGTCGTGGTACTCACTTCAGAGGTACATATCTTTTAGATTTTATTATTATTATTTTTTTTTTCCGTCATGGATAATCCTCCTTTCCCCTCCTTCAAGTGCTTTTGGGATTGAGGAAAATATGGTGTTGGATAGGGTGGTGTGGGAGGAGAATATTCATGTCAATGACGTGTTATGATTATACAAGTACTTTTTAAAATTTATCTTACTAATTTTTTTTTCACTAGTATTGTTTTATCCCATTTGATTTCCTTTGCTAAAGTTTTCTCAAACCTTTATGTTTTTTACTCTAAATGTTTTAACCATCACTTTAAAACTTTCTTGAATTTTATTTTTATTCTCTTATAAAAACTACCTTATCTATTTTTTCTTTGGATGCTCTTTTTTCTCACTCTACTCACCTTTTTATCAAACTCTTTTAACTAAATACCTTGTGTTGTCCCTTTTTATATGGTAAGGTTCCTTATGGCGATTCATGTTAGCCGACCCAAATCATTTTGGGACTAAGGCTTTGTTGTTGTTGTTGGATAATCCTCCTTTTCCCCCTTCAAATTTCTCTTATAATCGTAGTAAGTTTAAAGTTGTAGATTACTTTTTGACTTGAGCATTCGTTTCTTTTCTCCAGATACTTATGGAGCTGGCAGTAGTTTCTATTCAAGTGGCTATTATGGTCCTGATGTAAGTTGACATCTATTATCTAAACTTGTTGCTTGGTACATGATTTCAATAGCAATCAGTATTTGACTTTTTATCCAATTTTTTTACAGTATGGTGCACGACCCCACTCTTCTTTCAATAGTCGGGATCGTCCTTATGGAGGAGGTCATGGCTATTACTATTAGTTGAAGTTAGCAGCAAGGTAATTAGTGTAAACTTAAACCTATATATTGTGGATCCTTTATAATGGTGATGCTTTTTTTCTTTTTAACCACGAGTGGCTTCAAATTATTGTTCCTTATTTTTAGGTGTTGGCTATGGCTGATTGATGGATTAGAGGCTTGCTGTTGGGGACCTGTTGTTTCTTACTTCCTTCTACCCTACTCCACCCCTTTAACTAATTACTCCATCTTTTCCCTTTCAATCCATATATTTTCTCCATCACCCGCTTCTTGGTGTAGTTGTTTGTTTGTGACATCACTTCTGTATCATAAGCTGGGTTTATCTGATCTAGGCTAGGTGTATTTGTTCCTTTGAAGGCTCTGGACTAGATTCGTTACCAAATAGCATGAAGGAGGAGCTGATAGATAATGGCCTTGAGTGGCAGTTTGCAGTTTGAGGATAATAAAGTTGCCTTGTGGTTTACATACGTGGTGACTGAAATTATCATTTATTAACTTTCTGGATCTGCTATCGCAACTTGGAGTATGTTGAAGAGTGAATTGTGGAAAAGGTTTCTAGTTAATGATGTTATCATACTTATTTGAAAGAAATGTTAGAAGCTCAGCTTCTCATGCATTTGGGATTTCTATGGAATAAATCTGACGAATGTTTTGGCTGGAAAGAGTGGGTGCAAAACTTGTGCCAGTGCTAAAGTAATGCTTTGTGGATCCTAGTCTTATAACTTTTGAATGTATCAATCTCGAATTCGGATTTATTTTGCTATCTGACCTTTTGGTCATGCAGCTGTTACCCTTTCCTTTTTTTTTTGGTTGTTGGCTGTTATGTATGGAATTGAATATGGGTTGTCTTCCTTTCAAGAGTTTATTGTTTCAAGAGAATTGATGACCATTTGGGTCTGCCAGCCTTTGATCTTACATAATGAGGGTTTTTCTAAGGAGATGGGATTTTGCATGGTGAGTTATTGACAGATTGTGAAGATGCTTGGATGGAGTTGATTAGTTTCTTGCTGAGGTGGGTAGTGTTCTATCTTTGGTGGGTTATTATACCTTTGTGAGGTGTTGTGGGTTATGGACAGTTTGCTAAGTGTGTTTTGTACCTAGGAAAAACCATTTTTTTTTTTTTGGATTTGCTATAACTTGGTTATTATAGGGAGGTGATATTTTCTTAAAAGCAGTTTTTATACTTTAGGTGCTTTCTTGGGCGTTACTGGTCAGTTCTTCTCATGTTTATATGTGCTGCGTTTATTATATGCCTTTTTTTCCCTATATGTTTGACATCTTTGCCTGAAGCTTTCTGAGTTTGGGATGCTATGAAGAGAACATTTTTTGCTGGTAACACGAATTGGGTTGCTCTATTTTATCAAAATGTTAAACAGAGATCTACAGAATGGCATACAGAGAAATAATGTAGTGTTTTGTTAGTGAAGGAATTCGCTATTTTAAGGTTTCATCTTTTTTGATAGTGTAGATTTGCAAAGATGTAGTTCACCAATTTTCTTGGATTCAAGAGTTCATCTTTTGGCAGTGCAAGCTCTATGTGATTGCTGCTTTATTTTTGGCAGTTAAGGAGTTCAGTAATATCGGAATTTCTAATCTGTGAGAAGTTTTCATAGCTATTAAGGTAGGTTATGTTTTCTAAGCCATGGATTTGTGTTCTTGAGGTTTTGACTTGATAAGCTGTTCTTCATTTTTGGAGCTAGGATTTGGTAGTTCAGCTTTTGGTATCCTTTATTGATGACTGCATTTCATTGGCATGCTTTCCTGGTATCAAGCAGTGTCTAAAAGTATAGTTACTGTAGTTGGTTGTAGTTCTGATGAAGAGATTCAATAACACCAAAGTGAGCTGTTGTTTTTTATTTGGAAGTGATTAGCTTCTATCTAGTGCAACAGTTAAAATACATTAAACATGTTAAGTTTGACTAGTAATTATTTATGTATACTGGTGAGGTAACAGGCAATCAGTTCCATTTCTTATATTGTCAATCATGGAAGTGGCAGGTCTTAGATGAGTTGCATCTTTTTTATTTTGATGGACTTTGTCTTGTGAGGTTTTTGGTTGCTCATCTTTGGCTGCTATTGTTCATATGTTTAAAACCCCTCTTGTTCTTCACACTCATAATTGTGCTCTGAAATGGTGTCACATGCCGTGTATCTTGGAAGTTGGTAGTCCTTGTAAGTGCTGAACATGTATTTTCATGTCTATCTCCTGTAACATATTTTTTCTTCCATATCATCATTCTTGGTATTTTTCCTGTTATCGGGGATAACAAAAATGTAAATTTGGAGAAGTTGACCTTGAAAGGAAATTTTGGATTGTGGATCCACACCTTTTGTGGCCTGTTTTGTATACTTTGTTTGGGTCTTTGAGTGCCACTGATGAGATGTGGTAAATAGCCTTTAGCAAATGGTGTCGTCTTTACCTTGTTCTTAGACATGAATTGTTCTGTGTTCTTGGAGAGGTAAGATAGAGTAGCAATACAGAGTATTTTAGAAAGATTAATTTTAAAAGGCTAGTGATGTGGGTTCATGTTTTGGGTTTCACGGTTTCATTCAAAAAGCTATACAAATAGCAATACAGAGAGTATAAGGATTGTGTTTCCTGATATAGGGATCAAATACAGTATTATTTATCAATTTTCAATTCTGGTCACTGGTCAAGTTGACGATAGTTGTTCCAACAATTTTCAATCTGTATTTGCTGCCTTCAGTTTAACTGTGACAAAATAATAGAAACCATCTCTTTATTCAGTTTCCTACTTTACTTGATCATTGGATGCTTTGTTTTTGCTTAAACGTAGTATTTTATCTTTGGTATCAATGTGTATTTTTTGGGTCATATTATTTTGAAGAAAAGTGGTGTAATTAAAAGAAACAATTCTTTTCAATAGATATTTTCTAACATTGTGCAAGGTCTAGTGTTGCAATTATTAAAAAAACAGGGTATCCCAATAATTATAATTCTTTCATTTTGTAATAGTCAAATAACTTTTGACTTTTTTTACTATTCTCATGTTTACTTTGACTTTTTTTTAATCAATTTACAAAAAATTATACTGTCATGTAATATATTTTTGGATTAGTCTTTATATATACTATCTTAGTAATATATGATTATAAATGTTAATGGTCAAAGTTGTGCATCGACATTTATGCTGGTTATAGTGTTATGATTACTATGAGACAGAGGGAGTATTCCGTTGCTTTATAATCAATGAATAAAAATGGTTGATGTTCATATAGTAAGACTGAATTATGTGAAATATTGTCAAATTTGCTTACAACGGTTGTCATTGAAATTTTGTGCTTCATTTGTGTGTTTGTTTGTCTATCTATTCATAATTAAAGATCTGAATGATAATACCTTGAGAGGTTTAAAATGATCGGCATGTATTGTTGAATTTGTTGAGCGTATACTTAGGGCCTGTTCACTTTCGTTGAAATTCAGTTTAGCTCAGTTCAGCTCAGCTCTTAATTTCTTTTTCTTATAAAATATTCAGTTCAGCGGAGTTCAGTCAATGAGAACAGACCCTTACATGTTAAATTATTATTCTTTGTTTATTTATTGGTAATTAAATATATAGTGGTTGAAATTTTTCACCTACTTTAGACTTCTATTACTAATTTATGCATTAAATAAATAAATGAACACTCTTAGTGGATATATGTTAGAATTGTCAAAATTGTTACCTAGGCGTGGGTATATTGCATTGTACAACCGTTTTGCAAAAAGACCTTATTATACAAATATTAAGAACATACAATTGTAGCGAAAAGGCGAGCATATTTTTAAAGTAAAAAGAACATATTTGTACTAAAAATGAGTGAAAAGAACATATGTTCATGTTGTTTGATTGTCAGTGTAATGTATTTTTATTTCTGATATAATGTTTAATACATACTGTGATATGTTCTTTGAATTTGATAATATAAATAATGTTTATTACATAATAATTTTTTTATTTTTTTTATTAATATTACATATGTTCTTAAGATATAAAAAAGAAAAAAAATTCGTTAGATAGTGGTGAAATCAATTTTTTTTGAATTTACAAATCCAACTATAACTTATAAAAAAAGTTTAGTGTCTGGACAAATGTACAAATTCAACTATAACTTATAAAAAAATTGAGGAGTATAGTATAATAAAATGATTTTGTTCAGTTGTTTTTTTTAAACGTTATGTAAAAGTTTAAGATTTATACAAAGTATGCTATCAAAATAATTTTTTCTATTTTTAATTTAAATAAATTTTAAGTTGGAGGAAAAAAATTGATAATATTATACTCGTAATAATCTTGGATAATGATATGTTTCAATACTTAAATTTTAATCTATGTTAGTATATTTGTAACTAAAACATTCCTAATATATGAAATATATGTTAAAAAAATAATAAAAAAAAATAATTGAGTATGATTGAATTAAGTATTATTGTAGGTTATAAAATGGATGTCATTCAAATTTGGCAAAAGGAAAAAAAAAAAAAAAAGGAAAAAAAGGCGGGAAATTTTTTAATGACATCGTGACAAATGTCACTTTAAATTCGCTTTTAGTATAGGTTAATTGATAAATATGTGTCTGGCGGGCTGAGCTGGCCACGTGCCGGCGTGCCAACCTACGGGCCAACGACCGTGCCGCCCGTTGCCTGTGCCAATTTTTCATGTCCACGTGGCCATCTTTATTTGATTGTAAAAGGTAATGAACTTAAAATTCAATCCTTAAAAACCGTACAGAAACACACTTTGTATTTTTGTAAGGTTCTAATAGACAAAAACACACCGAAAACTCGAAAAGCGTTGAGATAGTTATCCACGTGTAGGTAATTGATCCCTTATATGTACACGCTATCAATCCATCTGATTAAACACTAACCAATAACAGCCTATTTTTTGTACCTATAAATATTATGGAGTAACGCAAATACAAAGCCTAAGACTAAGATGGGGAGGGAGCAGAAGAATACTCAGAATAATTAAGATATAAGAGGATGTCCAGTGAAGCTCAGCCACCGGAGATGGAAGCTCTGGCAACTAATTCAAAGCCTGAGACTAAGATGGGGAGGAAGCTGAAGAATACGCGTCCTTGTCATCCTCCTTACTTTGAGGTACTTTTTTTATGTGATTAATTTTGTTTGAATTACAATTGGTGTATGCCAAGTATTAATTGATATATGTAATGTTGCAGATGATAAAGGAAGCAATCGTTGGTCTGAATGAAAAGGGAGGATCGAGCCCCTACGCCATCGCCAAATACATGGAGCAGAAACACAAGGCACTGCTCCCTTCAAACTTCAGGAAAATTGTGGGTTTTCAGCTTAAGAAATCTGTTTCCAAGGGCAATTTGATTAAAATCAAAGCCTCCTACAAGCTTTCTCAGGCCCTCAAAAAGACCAAGGCTGCAAGAGCTAACGCAGCCAAATCAAAGCCTCCTACTACTTCTACTACTGCTACGACGACTACTACTACTAAGAGGTGGAGGAGGAAGCCTAAGTCTAGAGTCGTGAGCAAGATTGATAACCCCCCAAGTCTACTCCTACATCTAATTCTACTCCTACTCTTACTGTTAGGAGGAGTAAGAGGTCGCCCAAACCCAAGCTGCTTAAACCGATAAAGTCTCTCAAGCCCAACAAGGCTTAGTCTCTTCACTTTAATGTTATATGCTGCAGGAGTTGTACATAATTTTAATCTCTGTAGTCAGTGCTGATGACATGGAGACCTTATGTAATTATTCAAATAAATAACTTCAATTTCGTCGTCTATTTTGCTTCTTCTGTATGTGTTAACTTTATCTATGATTTTTTTTGTATGCTCCATATATTTGGATCAATTGCCTCCTTGTTAATCGCCCCATTTTAATTAATATTTACAAGATTTGCCTCTCTTTGCTGACTAGTTTGATTAATTGATCATATTATCAAGTTGTAAAAGTTGGTAAAAGTTATTTCCTTCGTTTTACAATGATGGTACTATGTTAAAATTCCTGGAATTGAATTCAAAATGGGAACCAAAATCGAAATCTGTTGAACAGTTTCCCGGAAATTGGGAACCGGAATTGTTGCTTTCGTGACTGGGCAACGAAGTTCTACTAGTGAATTTGTGTACTTGGGAGTCCTTGTCCCTGATAATTAACAAAAAACTGGTTGATCACTAATGTATAATATTTACTACTCGCAATTGAAACAAACTAATAATAGTTGTCTAACAATTTTAATAAATACATATTTATAATTGTAATTTATTATTTTAAAAAAAGTTGGAATTACGGGATCTCATTGGCTGAACTCAGCTGAACTGAACTGAACTGAAATGAAATGAATATTTTATAAGAGAAGGAAATTAGGAGCTGAACTGAACTAAACTGAACAGAGCTGAGCTGAACTGAACTGAGCTGAGCTGAACTGAACTGAATTTTAACGTAAGAGAACAGACCCTTAGTGTATAATTTGAAATTAAGTGATACTTTTATCAATTACAGGGTACCTTACAGGTTCTCTATTTTTCTACTCGGAACCAGAATCTCCTATACAGGTTTCGGTTCCGGTTTCAAAACCTACGACTTCGGTTCCGATTCAAGGTACCCTGATTTTTTGCTCACCCCTAATGAAATTCACTTTGATTGTACACATTTGCCAATACATTACTTTGACAATGAATTTATTCAATTGCATAGTACCTTTGTATTTTTTATTAGTTGACACGTTTTGACTTTAACACTATTCACACACTTTTCTTTGACCGTGTTTTGTGATTTATACTTGATAAAAAATATAGTCATGTGGGATCGTATTAGATTCGTCACAATATGTAATTTCAAATTATCAATATTTTATAATTTTTGTTTATATGTAATTAAGGATATAAACGGTTAAATTTTTGTATTGGCAAACGTGACTAAAGAAACGTGTCAATTAAAAAGAAACAGAGAAAGTATAAATTAGTGGTATATGATTGAATATTAATATTCATTAAGATGAACATGACTAATAAATAGTGTCATTGAGAATATTGTCACATTGATAAAATGGGGAGAATAATTATTTTAATCAAATGGAGTGGTCGTTTTTCCTCACACCACTTGCATATATATATCTAATTCTAAACCTCTTACATCCAAGTGAACCAACATATTCTAAATTCTCAACCAAACATTTCCAATTGTCAATTTCACATATCAATCTTGTTTCGATCTCACAATCAAACTTTTTTACAAATCCATTACTTATAGAGTTTTTATACGAGTATGTGAGAGATATGAGATATCAGGAAGTTTTAAATCAATACGAGTATGTGAGAGATATAAAATATCGGGATATATATGTATATCTCTAACAGAGTATATCTGCAAATAGGATGAAAAAGGTGGTACGAGTATATATATTAATGATTGTTATATAAAAAGAAAGTGTAGGCCTAACTTGGTCAACTCTTCCATCATAATCTCTTACTGGATCACTTACTTTAATTTTGTTCTTGACATCACATTCCAGGCCATTAAAGTTTAACGTGAGATACTTTTGTTTGTTTCTCACACTCACATTTTAGAGCGAAACTGTGTTTTAACTCCTTTTATTTGTCCCCCGTCCGGTAGTATTGAAGTTCGACAATATAATGGCCTGCTTAATATGTGAGTAGAAGTGTTGTCTCACATTAAACGAACGTAAAAGTGAGGGAAAAGTATTGGAATGATTATCTTACTTGGATTTATAAAGCGAACTCTCATGACGGATGTGGACGGTCCCATTTAACTTTACCCATATTATTTCTACACATTTCACTAGATCGACCATTTATTTATTTATTTATTTTTAATTTTTTTTTTTTTGTATTTAGAGAGCCACAAGGGCGGGTGATGAAAAAAAACACATTAGTCATAATCAATAAATCTTGTTGGGAATTGGGATGGTTGTCAATTTTATGTATCCGTCTTCTTTATTCACCACATATTCACCTTTTTTTTTTTCAAGAAATTAAGTTCAAATAAAGGATATAAGTTAAAGGAAAATTAGTTGAAAATCATCTTATAAAAACCAAATCTTGTTGAAAACCATCTTATAATTTTATTTTATTTTATTTTGTCAAAGCCCACCTGTTTTAAATTTTTTTTTGTTGAATCCACCACTTTTCGGATTTCGACTATTGATTACCATTTTCGGCGCTGATTAGCATATGCACTTCACGTGACCCATTTAACAGAAAAGTTATATCCTTTATTTGAACTTAAATTCTTACATTTCCGGCATTGACTAACATGTATCACGTGAGGTACACATGTTAGTCAATGCCGGAAATGTTGAAAACCATCTTATAAAAGAAAAGTGGGTCACGTGAGGTACATATGTTAGTCAATGTCGGAAATGTAAGTAATTGGTCGGAATCCGGGGAAATGGTGGGATTTAACAAAAAAAAAAAAAAAAAATTTAAACAGGTGTGCCTTGACCAAAAAAAAAAAAAAAAAAAAATTAAAACAGGTGTGTTTTGACATAAAAAAACAAAATAATAATAATAATAATAATAATAATAATAATAAAATATGGTTTTCAACAAAATTTGGTTTTTATAAGATGGTTTTTAACAAATTTTTCTAAGTTAAATGAAGAATTTTTGATTAAAATAATTCAAATAAGTTATTGTTGGAGTATTTGCTTTTAATTGTTAGTGGTTAGCTAAATCCTAATGTATAAGAATATGGTATCTTAATTTAAGTATGTAATTAGTTTGTGTTATGCAATGTTCACTTCACCTTAAAAAAAAATACTCTTTTTTTTTTTTTTTTAATCATCACTTTTCATTTATGGATGTTTTTTTAATTAGAGGTTTTTCAGTGCGGCAAGCCACACGGTGCGGCACGAGTTACTTGTATTTTAGGGTTACTTGTATTCTAGGGTTACTTGTATTTTGGGGTTACTTGTAGGGTGTTACTTGTATTATGAGATTACTTATATGGGTTACTTGTATCAAGGGGTTACTTGTATTCTGAGTAACTCCTACAAGTAACTCCAGAACAAAATCCCATACCAAACCAGTAATACCCTACAAATAACCCCTGATCAAAACCAATAACACCCATACAAGTAACCCTATAATACAAGTAACACTTATAAGTAGCCCCTGACAAAACCAGTAACACCCTACAAGTAACCCCGACCAAAATCAGTAACACTCATACAAGTAACCTCAAAATACAAGTAACACCTACAAGTAACCCCTGACAAAACCAGTAACACCCTACAAGTAACCCCGATCAAAACCAGTAACACCCACTACTAGAAATAGGCCGAATTCCGACGGAAGTCCGTCGCAAATCACAAAATTTCCGACGGAAAAAAATTATGTCGGAAAGTTCCGACGGAATAAAATTCCGTCGAAAATTTCTGACGGATTTAAAAACAGTTCCGACGGAAATTCGTAGGAAAGTATGTTCCGACGGAAAAATCCGTCAGAAATAAAATAATTTCCGACGGATTTTAAATCCGTCGTAAATTTCCGACGGAATTTTCCGTCGGAAAGCATCTGACCACATTTATTTTAAAAGGCAGAAAATTTGGTATAAATAGCTTAACCCTAAAACTAAACCCCCCCCCCTTTCAGTTTCCCTTTCTCCCTCACTCTCCTCTTTCCCTCATCACCGCGCCGCACTCCCTCTCTCTCTCTTCATTCTTTATCTCTCCTCTCTCTTTATCTCTCATCTCTCGATCTCCTTTTCTACTCTTTTTTTTACCTCTCTCGATCTCCTTTAATTTGTTGTTCATTAACAAAGCTAGCCCACGAAGCTTTTCCGACCATATTCCCGACCACATTCCCGGCGTTTATGGTTTTGAGGTCAAGTTCGACCATGGAAATGCTAGATCTAGCGTTTTCATGGTCGAATTTGGCCTTATACAACCAATTTTCAGACCAATTTCAAGTTTTTGAATCGTTGTGGTAAGTTTTTTTGCTCTGATTTTCAACTTATTTTGTTCGGGTTTTTTTTTTCGGTTTTCAAGTTTACTAGATCTAAAATACGTGGTTATGCCGTTATGGTGGCTGTTGAAGTTCGGGTTTAGGGTGTTGGGATTTTTATTTTTTTTCTGCTTTTTTTTTGTTAATTTTTTTCGGGTTTCGGCAATGGTTTTAGGTGGGTTTCGGTGGTGGTTTTAGGTGGGTTTCGACGGTGGTTTTAGGTGGCGGTAGGTCTGTTTCATTTTTTGTTTATTTTTTTTCTTTTTTTTTTGTTCTGTTTTCAAAGAATTTTTCGGGTTTTAAGTTTTCATTTTAATTTTTTTTTTGTTTTTCGTTAATTTTTTCGGGTTTGGTGGTAGATCTGGTGGTTGTGGGTGGTTCTAGACTGCTGATACGAGTTAGGGGTTGGTGGTTGTGGCGGTGTCTGATGTTGGTTTTTTTGGTGGTTGGAGGTGGTGATACGCCGTGCCGGTGGTGGCGCGGTTAAATTCAGAATTAAATCCATCGGAAATTCCGTCGGAATAGTGTTTCCGACAGAATTTTCGTCGGAAAAGTTCATTTTTCCTACAAATGCTTTTCCGACAATCGCTTCCGACGGAAACCCTATTTCCGACGGATTTCAGGGTGTTTAATTCCGTCGGAATTTAGCCTATTTCTAGTAGTGACCCATACAAGTAACCCCAGTCCCCAGAATACAAGTAACACCTGCAAGTAACCCCCCCCCCCGACAAAACCAGTAACACCCTACAAGTAACCCTTGCCGCACCATGTGGCCAACCACATACAAAAATTTGTATTTTTTTAATGCATCACTTCTATATTTGATATTTGGTAAATTTATACGATATTTTATTATTTCTCTCTGTTACTTTGAACCTCACTCAAATTATTTTATTGTAACTTTAAGAAGAAATATAATAGAAAATTAGTAAAAATAATTTCAATTCAGCAAAAAAAACAATTCAAATATTAATATTAATATTAATATTAATATTTTAAATTAATTAAAATTAATATTAGTTCAATACAAATAATTTAAGTTCTGTAAAAATAATTTCAATTCAATAAAAATAATTTAAGTTCTACAAAAATAATTTTAGTTCAGCAAAATTAAGGAGAAGTGAACTGGACCTTAGTAGAGTAATAATAATAGTGAGTTTAGTGGATTAATATTAGACATAAAATCATGAGAACTAGGAGCTGATATGAATTGTCCATCATGTTTTCATCGAATGGTCTGCACTTTACCTGTCTCTTTAATGACATTTTTGTAACTACACATCTTTTCATTCTTTTTTTTCCAGCTTAGAGCACCCACAATTATTAGAACTTACTTAAACTTTTATATATATATATATATATATATATATATATATATATATATATATATATATATATTTCAAAAAGTAAATGAAATTGTTTGAAAAGTGAATAAGAATATTTACAATGGCTAACAACATCTCCTTGTATCTTTGGGTGCCACATTCTATTCTTAAACCTCCACAATAGCAAGCTACCACTTTGTTTGGATAGGAAGAAATGGAAGGAAAAGAAGAGAACAGAAATGGAGGGGACAAAATCTCTTGTACGTTTGGGTAAAAGATTAGGGGAAGGAAGGGGAAAGAGAGGGAGGGATCCATTTTTCCTTTCTCTATAATAACCATAATCTCTCCAAAATTGAAGAGATTTGGAGGGAAAATGGAGCTCACCTCCCCCTCCCCTTTCTTTTCCCTTCCCTTCCTCCATTTTCCCTCCCCTTCTTTTCCTTCTTTGCTATCCAAACAAAGAGTACAACCTTTTTCATTCAATTAAAAAATAAAAATAAATAAACAATAAATTTTTTTTTTAATTAAATTAAAGTGGCTTTGGGTATAGTGAAACTACATAGTTTTGTAGAGCTATGTAGTTTCATCAAAACTACAAACCTTGTAGCTCCACATTAGCTAGCTAGTAGCTCTAACTATTTAGAAATTGCAAGCAAGGACCTTTTAATGGCCAAAATATATATATACAGTCCATGCTTGGCTTAGGCCTCCCATTTGGGGAAGAGGGTTGTTGTATTATACCGAGTACTAGCTTCTTCGTATGAAAAAGACAAGCATGCCAAACATAAACCACATTTGTGCCCAGCACGCTAGACAATCCATGGGCCCCGTTTTTACGATCCAACAATTTTCCTTTTCCTTTTTCTAAGAGAGAAGTTTTGAGTTTCCAGCTCCCTAGCCTTCTATTCAATTTTACTGTGAAAAAATGATAGAAATAACTTATACAGTTATACGGATATAAGTACTCCGTAATAATCAATATAACCTATATGCTATATATTTACGTATCATGTATGCATAATTAGTGAATTTTACAATAAGAATTCGTATTACATCCGTATACATACATTTTTAGGTGCATTATCTGGCCACCACACATATAGAATAGCATAAAATAAAAGATATGGATGTAAAGTATTTCTATTTTGCTATTAGTTGATATCCTGATTCAATTTGTCGAATATGCATATGCCAATATTATCACTATCAGCAGAGCTTGAAGTACTTATGAAACCACTTATCAACTTGCCTGCATCAATGACCTCCTCTTCTCTCTCATCACCTCCATGCAAAAGCAACAATGCCTCTAAATCAGAGGTATGGCTAAAGCTCGAAAGATGGCGATTAAGAGATTGATCGTGGTCGTCGAGTGTTTTTGGATCTTGACTTAGTTGTGAAGCCACGAACTGGTCCAATTCTCTCCAATCTGTCACCTTGGACGCCTTATTCATATTATTAATCTCCCCAATAGTGGTAGTAGTAGAGTTGCTACTATTGTTGTTGTTTTGAGAGACAATAGAGATGGTTCGCTTAGTAGACAAGGGGCTTTCAAGTTGAGGGAGTTGTAGGAAAGTATCAGTAATAAGTGAGTAGTTAGCCGCCAATAATGCTTCAGATTCGATTTCTTGCTTGCATAGCAATTTCTTTGGGAAGAAGCTGTTTCTGTTTGTATGATTATAATTATTATTATGGATTATTATCGGATCCATCACACCACTTGCAGATTCACTGTCATAAACATAGCTCGATTCCCATCCCTCCATGTTCTTCGGTTGCATGCTTGCTTTCTTCCTGAATGCTCGACATACTACCCAGCCTTCTTCCTATATGAGTCAAACGGGAATAACTGTTAGTGGGATAATATACTTTAGGAAACATGATTCACTTTTTGTCATTTTTTGTCTTTGGATGTCTCTTCACTTCGCTTTTTAGATGCTTTTATTTGCTTTCAACTGCTTGTATAAGCTTCTTAAATGTGCGCTCAAGTCATGAGAAAGAGTAAAATGATGGTGATAAGATGAATAAGTCAATGGTCGGAATCCGGAAAGGGGTGGGAG
>NW_018743001.1:0-34035 GCF_001683475.1 Chenopodium quinoa | reverse complement strand
TTTTTTATTTTTTATTTTTAGTATTTCATTGTTTACTTGTGATTAATATAGCATAGCATAAATATGGGCCTTTACTTGTTTTTCTTCATCATCTATCTATATTTACAGAGCTCAACTTCATGGGGATTACATTAGAGGTAATGTTTCATTTAGATCTAAATATGGTTGCTGTTAGTTAGCATCCTTGCAATTATGGATCACAATCCTTTCATTTTACTGACTTTGGAAATGGAACATTTATGACAAACATTCCACAGATTATGGACACAGCAACACTCTTCCATTCCACTTGTGAGGTTGATGAATGTAGACTTGAAGAATTTTTTGACATGCCTGATGGATGAAACAGAACATTTGTTGCTTCACTTGCCATGGGTACCTTGGTTTATGTTCTCATGAGTATGTACATCTTTTTTGTGTTGGCCTTGGATTCACTGACCTGCACTTATAAATAAATTGGTAGACTTTTTCTCTGCACATGATGCTTCCTTATCATATGTTTTGATTACAGTAGTACAGCTGATGATTTATTGTTCAATCTGGCTTAGTATTCATGTTTTAATAATTTTACATTTAAAGCTTGGTTTATGGTAGAAGTATTGAAATGCTTTTGGGTTTTGTTGCAGAGTTATGATCTTGCAGTGGGTGGAGATACAGCTGGTTCTGTAAGTGATTAGCTTTTTTGTGATTTATGCCCACATTTAGGTTTATTCACTGTTCTTGGTTTCCGTTACACTTAGCTATTAGCATTATTGAAAACCATGGTTATGTATGTTGTGAGTGATTATCTTGCTTGTTATGTGCTTTATAAGTTGATCGATATGATTTGTTTGAGGTGCTGTTGTGTGTTTTAAATTAGCAGCAATTGATCATGTGTTTATAATATATAAAAGGTGCTTGCTTTGTTTGTTGAGATGAAGTGAGTGTAGTGTATTGAAAAGTAATTACATGTGTTGGGATGGCATAGTTACTATCTTCTGATTTCAGTGTATTGTGTATAGATTGTCCTATGTTGTTCTCTGTAACTTCTATTAGAAACTTACATAGGATTTCTTAAGGGTATTCAATGAGTTCTTAAATGGCCTTGACTTAGGGTTGTTTGCATAGATTTCTTTCTTACCCCATCATCATGCAAACAGGTTGCTGGGCCTCAAACTCGGAAAATATCTCTTTTTCCCTGCTCAAGCAAGTTGTTGAGTACCTAAAGCTTCCACCACCAGCATATTATTTGTAGATGTCCGCAAGAACTCTGTGAAAGTTGATTTGGAGACTATACCAGGCGTGGAATCTGTTTATGAGGGTGGTGCAGCTGAAACGGTTGGAGAATCACGTGAAAAGGCTGCAGAAGATGCTGTGCGTTCCTTGCGGATAGAATACAGTGTTCAGGTTGAAGACTTGACTTCTAAGGAAATCTGCAAGCTTGAGCGTTGTGAATTTCTGTATCAGATGAAACGCATTGAACTTGAATCTGTGGAAAGAGCTGGAAGTGAAGTGCCAGTGAAGTGGCCATCTGTTCCTAATCAAAGAAGCGCAAGAAATATGTCTGTATTGACTACACAGATGTTTTGCGCGTTCTTGCTTTGGAGACTAAAGCACGTGTTTCAGAAGTTGAGACTTTCCAAGTTAAACCAGGGAAGTTCTTGTCATGGGTTACAATTTATGCCCCCTCAATTGCTACTGGAATGGAGTGCACTTTCAGCACTGTCCATGCCTGTTCTAGGGCTACCAAGCAAGATGCAGCTAAGAAGGCTGTTGAGTTCTGCGCACTGCTTTCAATCTTGATATCATTGATCTGATTTATGGAAATGGAGTATATGCTGGAATTAAGTGCTCTTTGGCTCGGGAAAGCTATTTAGCAGCTAAAGAGCGTGTGCTTGGGATTCAAGGTGCTTTGCATTTAGCTCCTTTTTTGGGTGAGGATGGATGTGTCACACCTAAGTCAGCTGTGCATAAGATACCGTCTCCTGCTCTTCCTCCCCCACCGCCTCACAAGCCAAGAGCCAGGTCATCTTTTGGTGCTTGCTATGGTTCGCAGCCATCACCAGCTCCAGCTGAACTTGATGCCTTCTTTAAACGTAGGAAGCTTGATTGATTGACCGTGGTGCTTTGCATGGGGGGGGGGTGGGTTTGCTGTTTGCAGTGCCATAGTACTAGGTTTGTTTTAGGTGTTTAGGTATGGTGGAAGACATGCTTAGTTTGCAGTGCTTTGTATTTGGGAGGGGGCTTTGTTTTGTTATTTTTGGTGCTATGTTCCCTTTGTTTGCCAGGATGTTAAATAGTGGCAATGCAACATTTTGTAATGCTTAGATTTCAACTGATTTGTATTAGCTTAGCAGTTATTCTGGGAACAATAGCCTAGACTGGTTCTCCAGCATCTAATGTATTTTGTCTGTTTCACTTAATCAATGAAATTTAATTTCTGTGTCATTTTTTCTATGCCTTTTCCCGGTTATGTGTTTGTATGATGATGCACAAATAATGTCACATGTGACCTGATCATGCATGCTTTCATACACATTATGCTAATTACTAGCTGCTGCTTCATTATTTTTAGATGAGAAATGGTTTAAGGCAGAACCCTTTACTTTGATACTTAATTTCTGTGTCATCTTTTTCTATGCCTGCTTATGGTTATGTGTTTATGTATGATGCTGCACAAATAATGTCACATTTGACTTTAATCATGCATGCTTCCATACACATTATGCTAATTACCTACTGCTGCTTCGTTGTTTTAGTTGAGCAATGGTTTAAGGTAGAACCCTTTACTTTGGTAACATATTTGTATTTTCCAGGTGTGATAATCCTCAACTACACATTGGCTTTTCTGATTATTTCCTTGAGTTGCTACTGGTTGATCGTGCTTGCCAGCTAACAAGCCACATTTAGATATCTATAGCAGCCACTGTAAACCTTATTTGCTGGTTTAGGTCTTAAGCCTATATGATGAGTAAATACAAAACTCCTAATACATAGTATTCAATATAGCTCTCAGCACTATTGTTTCTTCACAAGATTTGTATATGTGTGTTACAGATCGCTGCCTTCTCTCTAAAAAAAACTTTCCCAAAGACCAGGGTTAGTAAATGTTTACAGGAAATTCAGTCTATAGCTGAAAACACCGCCTTCCATCAGGTATTGGTCTATTGTTGTTAAAGGTGCATGATGTTTTTTTTACTTGATATTGTTACTGTTTTGATGTTTAATGTTTGGCGATTCCTTGCATTAGACAGAGAAATAAGTGAGCCGAGCACAAACAGAAAATGCAGGGCCAGATTACTTACATAGTAGCTCAAGAATTGCTAATAACGAAGGAAATTCTAACTATGTCAGTGCTGAAAACCCAGATACTACAATGCATGGTAAGCATGGTCATCTATAAACTATGTGCTTGCTACAAAGTCACAGCCAAGAGCAAAAAAATAGGGTTACAATGCGATCGATTGAAATAAAATTTGAGGGTAGGATTGAATATGGTGGATTAGCCTGCTTGCAAATAACTCAGAAAATAAGGAACGCCTCTCTAAAAAGTTTAGCTGTATATATAAGCTGGTCTGCAAATAGAGTATATACTTTGATAAGTGAATTATTGATTTACAAAGCTTTTGAAAATCACAAATAGAATTGAAGAATCAAGCAAATTGAAAGGGAAAAATTCAGTAAAAGGGCATTGGATTATGAGTCAGTTCAAAGAAACCCAAGATGTTTTCAGCTATTCTTGTGCTTAAGCTTGACAGGGTTTGCTGATACAACAGAGAGATTGAATTGTGCTTTGCAGATTTAATGTTAGCACTACATGCCTTGGCAAGTTATATATGCTTCTAATACTGGCTTTCGTTGCTTAGATATTTCGGCCGCAGAGTCTGATGAATGCATGGTGCATGAAAAAACTAGCAACAACTCACGGGTTAGCAAGCGACAACGAACAATTGCAGCTATGTCTCAATCTCCTGTTTCAATAAGGTTTTCCTATTTTCTTTCTTGCTTCTGGGACAGTTTAGTATCTGTCTTTATATAGTGTCACTAAGGTTGTTGTGTTGCACTTTGTTCACAACTTTTAGGGAAATTGGCGAAACGAGTGCACAAGGTGAGGCCAGAAATTCAAAACCAAAGAAACCTCGCATTCAAAAAAAAAGGTTAGTGTTTTTTAATCACAGCTCTGGTAGCTTTAAATACGTTTATTTGCATTATGTGCATTTTAAAGGACTCAAGATCAAAAATTATATCCCTTTACTAATGGCAAGTTAGATGCCAAGTAACAAAGTCTTTTAAAATGGTAATTCAATTATTGCTATTTCCGTTGTTGCCTGCGAGAATTGCTATCGTTATATAAGTTGCATTGCTATTGTATGCCTTATCAATGAAAATGTTTGTTACAGCTCAAAAGTCATCTTCACATGTAGTGCCTGGGCCTTGCTATGATACACCTGTAACACTACAAACAGGGAAGAAAAGGAAAACTTCAAACTAAAAGTGAGAATCTCCGTTTACATTCTAGGCAATTTTGTCATTTCATTTATATTTAATCGCACAATATTTTGACATGCACTTTGCATATTGCAGAGGCAGCAGTTGTGGTTTTGAAAAAAACAGACAGTCAAATTACCTACGGTTAGGAAGCCCAGTAAGTTTCACTATATTTCTGTCTTTATGATTTAGCTATACAGTAGCATTCATAAGTGAATTAGACTAACATTCAATTGCCGGGAAACAGAACCCCCTTCTGCTGCAGTTGGCCTTAAATTACCAACAGCACCTCTGAAACTGGAACCACCTCGCTTCTGTGCACATTGCAATGCAAAAAAATTTCAGCATGAAACACTTCACTTATGATGTGGAAATGGGGCTATAACATTAGCCACTAATGAGTACCCCCCTGCACTATATAGACTTTTAACATCTAATGACGAATATGCCTTGCACTTTAGAAGATATATTCGCTTGTATAATAACTTATTTGCATTTTGCTCATTTGGTGGTGACTATAAAGCAAAAAAACATAAAGGGATTTATGTCTTTAAATTACATGGCCAGATTTATCATTACTTGCCTGATTTAATTCCTAAAGATATAGGCCCTCGCTATTTACAACTGTATTTTTATGATGGCCATTTTGAGTAGAGTGCTAGGACAGAGAGTTTCCCAGAAATCAGGGCTGATATAATAGCAATCCTTATGGAAGTAACTCAGCAAAATCCATATGCTCATTGAAAGAAATTGACATTCATGAAGAGACACAAATTATTATAAACAAAAAACACTGTGCTTGACCAGCGTGCTTATAATGCTCCCACAACAGATGAAGTGGCTGCAATCTGGCCAGATGATACTTCATCAAGTGAGTCAAATGGACCATACATCACTGTAAGAGGAAGGTCAGACAAATCGCATCGTATATACCATAATTATGGCTGTTATGACCCTCTCCAATACCCGCTATTATTCCCAAAAGGTGATTGTGGTTGGGGTCAAGGTTTGAAGAAAAATGATGGGCAAATGCATCAACAGTCTCAAACAGAGGCTGACCCTGTTCTCTCTACAGCGGTGCATACAGAGGAAGATGTTATTGCATAGGAAGCTTGTAGTGAGTTTCTGCATTGACTACCAATAGTAGTGTCTTACCTTTAATTGCTCTCTAGAAGTATTGTTGTTGTGTAAAAATGCTTGCTATCTTAGCACTTAAAACCATACAACTTTTTTCTAATGTTATTTTTAATTAGTCGTTGATTTGAATTTTATTTTAATGTGTTATTTCTTATGGATTTATGATTACATAATATAAACACTAATATGATTAATCTAATACATTATATATTTGTAAGATAAAATTTATTATTAGAAAATTAATAACTTTTATAGTATAAATGGTAAGTTTAAATACTTTAAAGATAATTTTAACCCGTTTTGCAATAAATTAACATAAATCCACTTTTTTATTTGGAGAATTTGTGTAAAATATGATGGAATTGGCTGGATTTGGTTGAAGAATAATAAATTCTTAATAATCAAAAGTGAGTATAAATGGGAAGGAGAGAGAATGTGAAAAATATTTAAAATACAATATGAGGGGACCACTAGTGGTTGGTGGATAGAACAATAGTAAAAATTGTTGTTAATGTTTTCAAAAAAAAAATAAAAAAATAGAGCAAATAATAAAATTTAGAAGTAAAAGGAAAGTGGATCAACTAATAAAAAAAAAAGGATAGTACTATATAATCTTGTATACTCAAATATATTCAAGTTTTTCAACATTCTCTTTCTCATCATGGGATGCTCGTTTTAATTAGACAATTTTTGTAGTTTGTCATTAATCTTACAATCGCAATATTTTATAAATGCAGAAAAAGTGTTAAAATTGCTCCTAGAGAAGCATCCAGATTTAATGGACAAAGTAGATGAAAAGAAATACAACGTGCTTCACCAATGGGTACAACTGAACAAAATTTGGCCATTTGAATTGCTTTTTGAGGATTTTCCAGCTACAAGGTCCAAATTCTACAGGGATTTAATCTACAAGGCTGAAGGAAGTCAGGGTGATACTCCGTTACATGTTACACTAACAATTGAAAACAGAGACATCGCGATGGCACTTATAAAAGACTACCAACAAGAAATGAAATATTCAGGGATGTCAACTGATGACAGTCCTCCTTGGAGGATAAAGAATTTTGTTGGACATACGCCTTTGCACGTAGCTTTAAGTCATAAAAATGAACAACTTCCGATGCATCTCACAAACCTCGATTCAAAGTTATGTATGATTCTTAGCAATGAAGGCCACAACCCGCTCTATGATGGTGTACTTACAAGATGTGGAACTGTTGTTGAGGAAATTTTTGAGAGCTCAACATGATTTCTTTAGAATGTTGCGTAGCAATGACGGAACCACAGTGCTTCATCTCTTAAAGCATGTCCCAGGTAAGATTTGTTTGAATTAAATAACTGATTCCTAATTTTAATAATTTAGGGGTATTTGACCTTAAGGATCGGAAAATCATATTTATATTATTTTTGATAATTTTTTCATGAATAATGTTTTGATTTTGCATGAACATAGATAAAATTGGAAGAAAGTTGCTAAAAAAATTTTGGTGGATGACCAATGTGTCTGACAACAAGGGAAGAACCGCCCTTGATGAAGCTAATGAAGCGAACATCCCATGGCTTGTAAACTTGCTTAAGAAACCATCTAATATAAAAAAAAGAGCACTTCGATTGGGTAAAAGCATGTGAGAAAGAAGAGACATGGGCTGTACTTGCCTTCATTGATCGTTGTCAAGATGACCTTTTGAAGATTTGTCGCGAACAAAATGACACTCCACTGCGGCACTGCACCACATTAAATTGCAAACTTATGATGACTACATGAACTTGTTGAAGAAGCCTTCCATATCTGAACTTAAGAATACTACTGATCATGAAGGTGCAATGCCTTTGCATCGAGCAATACTGAGGAAGGATATGCTACTAGCTAAGGTACTACTCCTTGATGATGATGTAGAGCGAAACATTGAGGATTATCGTGGTAGAAATTCTATGGCTTTGCTTGATAAACTTGTCAAAGAAGATAAAGATTAGGTATGTTTCTACTAGTCTTTTTTACAAAAAATGAGCTTTTTGTACGTAGTAGCTGAGGGTCATTTTTTTATGGTCACGTGAAAGGTCAAGTTGGAGAAAATAGTCAATTATTACCGGATTCCGACCTCAAGCTTCCCTCAAACAACAAAATCAACTTACAAGGTCCTTTTAGACCACATTAAACAAATAAGGTCCTTTCAGACAAAATAGTAAACATTTATATGTTCGTTCCAGACAAATTTTTCTTATATTAATAGAGCTCATTATTAATTCCTTATTGTTTTTAGGAAAGGATGTGCAATACAATCAAAGTGAATCCATTTTTGAGAACAACATATATTCATCCCCGAACAAATCTGGATCAAATGCGAAACACATTGTCTGTTGTCGCAGCTCTATTAGCAACAATCATATTTGCAGCTGGATTTACGCTCCCTGGTGGTCTTAATAATGAGACTGGCAGTGCAGTTCTAGCAAATAATCCAGCATTTTTAGTGTTTTTGCTAGCGGATGCGTATGCCATGTGCACGTCAATGTTAGTCCTGTTTTGCCAAATATGGCCTATGGTTTCAAACCGTGACATGTCATATCTATTAGTTGATCGCAGTGTATTTATCCTCATGCAAGCCCTTTATGGCACGATGTTGGCTTTTATGACCGGTATATACTCTATGATATCGCATAAATCCTTATGGGCAACCATAATCATCTTTGTTATGTGCTCTGTCATTGGAATTTCAGCAAATAGGACCGTTCTGCATAATGTACTTGCCAAGCTACTCCCAACAGCAAATAAAGACCCACAAGATCGAGCTCGATTGTTTACAGAGGTACGCCTTCATTTTTTTATTTCATATTCATCCAATATAGTTTAAAGTAAAAGGAATA
Organism: Chenopodium quinoa; assembly: GCF_001683475.1. Classification (NCBI taxonomy): domain Eukaryota; kingdom Viridiplantae; phylum Streptophyta; class Magnoliopsida; order Caryophyllales; family Amaranthaceae; genus Chenopodium; species Chenopodium quinoa. The sequence continues at coordinate 25,569 of NW_018743001.1, read as the reverse complement.
GTACTTGTGAATGCTTATGTACTCACTCTAAGTTATCAAATTAATCCATGTTATGAAATAGGACCTTTTTTGGGACTTTGAATTTGATTGAGGAACAATGCAAAGCTAAATGAGAAAGCAATTAAAAATGAACAAAATAAAACACACAAGATTTATAGTGGTTCAATCAAAAAGAGCTACATCCACTTTTGGGGAGATTGGAGCTTGTATTACTCTTCAATGGAGGAAGAATTACAATGGAGAAAGATGGTGTTTATGGTGAGCTAATTTAAGGTCTAAGTCTCACTTATGTTTCTCTCTCATACTCTCTACAATGAAAAACAAGAGTATATATAGTGCAAGATGAATCAACGGTTAAGATTACATCCCGAGCAAAATAAGAAGAAATCGCAGCGCTGGAACAGGGGCTCAAAGGTTCGACCGAACCAACCCAGAGTTCGGTCGAACTTAGTGTGGTTCGGTCACACCTCCATAGGTTCGACCGAACCTACTCTATAAATCAAAAGAGCATCAGTTCTGCCAAAAGGTTCGACCGAACCTATTAAATGGTTCGGTCGAACTCCCCCTGCGCGGACATCACTTCTTTAAACAGTCATAACTCCCTCGATTCATAACCAAATCAAGCTTATGACCAGTCGTTGGAAAGCTCTTGAGAAGAGCTATCATCTCCAACTTGAATCATATCAACATGAGCATTGATGTTAAGTACAACTTCTAGATCTTGAGATATGCTCATTTTAAGTCAGCCCTTTCCATGCTTCTTTTCTTAAAGCTCCAAACACCATAATACTAAAGCATATATCAACATGAGCATTCGAGGCACACATATAACAATTCTCCACCTTGACTCGCAATCCTCCACACTTCCTCTTCACTAGAAATCATCAACAATGAAGCTCCATCCCCAAACAAGCCCTTTAAGGGCTTACATCGAACATAAAGAGAGACCAACTAAGTCTACGCACAAAGTGAACTTAGTTGTAGGCAAAGATTTTGTCAACATGTCCGTGGGATTCTCCTCGGTACCAATCTTCTTCAAGAGTAACTCTTTCTTTGCAATCACATCTCGAACGAAGTTGTACTTAACATCAATGTGCTTGGTTCGTTTATAAAATGTGTTTTGGTTCTTGGCTAAGTGAATTGCACTTTGGCTATCACCAAAAACGGACACCAAGCTTGAATATGAACTAAACTCACCTACTAGACCCTTAAGCCACTTTGCTTCCTTGAATGCCTCGGTAATGGCCATGAACTCGGCTTCCGTATTTGAAAGAGCTACAACATCTTGTAGCGAATATTGCCAATTCACGGTCGTACCACCCAAAGTAAAAACATAACCGGATGTAGATTTCCGATCATCCAAGTCTCCTCCATAATCCGAATCACAATAGCCAACAAGTCCGTTTGCATCCCTTCCAAATTCAAGGCAAATGTTTGAGGTTCCTTTCAAGTACCTCAACAACCACTTCACGGCTTCCCAATGGACCTTTCCCGGTCTTGACATATACCGGCTCACCATGCTCACCGCATGAGCTATATCCGGTCTTGAACATACCATGGCATACATCACACTTCCAACCGCACTTGTGTACGGAATGTGAGCCATATCTTTCTCTTCTTCTTTGGATTGAGGACAAAGCTCTTTTGAGAGCTTAAAGTGATAACCCAATGGAGTGGACACGGGTTTTGCATGCATCATGGAGAAACGCTCAAGCACCTTCTCTATGTATCTTCTTTGACTAAGATACAACACATTCGCACTCCTATCACGAATGATCTCCATACCAAGAATCTTCTAAGCTTCACCAAGATCTTTCATATCAAACTCACTACTCAACAACCTTTTAAAGTTGTTAACCTCAATCATATTCTTGCAAGCCACCAACATATCATATACATATAAGAGTAAATAGATAAAGGAACCACCTTCAAGTTCTTTGAAGTAAACACAACTATCAAATGAACTCCTTGTGAACTCATGTGCCAACATGAACGAATCAAATCGTTTGTACCATTGCCTTGGAGATTTCTTCAAACCATACAAGGACTTCACAAGACGGCATACATGATCTTCCTTTCCAACCACCTCAAACCCTTCCGGTTGTCTCATGTAGATCTCTTCCTCCAATTCACCATGGAGAAATGCGATCTTCACATCAAGTTGGTGTAGCTCCAAGTCTTCAATAGGTACCAAGGCAAGAAACACCCTTATGGATGAGTGTTTCACAACCGGTGAGAAAACTTCATGAAAGTCAATGCCTTCAATTTGCGTGAAACCCTTTGCAACAACTCTTGCCTTGTAGATAGGACCGCCCGATTCCGGTGTACCTTCTTTCTTCTTGTACACCCACTTGCACCCAACAATTCTCTTGCCTTTTGGTGCACAACATAGCTCCCAAGTATTGTTCTTACTCAAAGATTCCATCTCTTGCTTCATGGCTATTAACCACTTACCGGCATCGGATTGAGACATTGCTTCTTTAAAGGAGCATGGATCCTCATTGTTGGTCTCAACTTGACTTGCAACGGTGAGAGCATATTGGACATAATCACACTCCTCGATGTATCTACTTGGAGGCTTGATTTGTCTTTTTGCTCTCTCTTCGGCAATGGACTTCTTTTGGGTTTGTGGTGTTGCTTCACGAGGTCTCCTTGGAGAGGGACCATCTTTATGATGTGGATGCTCATCATCGAGCTCCACCTCCTCCTCGCTATCATGGTGTGTACCTACATCATCATTACATATAGAAATCTCCTTTTCGGGAGCAATCATACATGTTTCATCAAAGACTACATCTCTAGAAGTTATAACTCTTCTAGATTGGGTACACCATACTCTATAACCTTTAACACCTAAACCATAGCCTATAAAAATACATTTTTTAGCTCTAGGTTCAAGTTTACCATCATTTACATGAATAAAAGCCGGACAACCAAATACTTTCAAAGTAGAATAATCAACGGGTTTTCCGTACCATACCTCTTGTGGTGACTTGAAGTTAAGGGCCGAGTGAGGAGAGCGATTCACCAAGTAACAAGCCGTTGACACGGCTTCCGCCCAAAGAGATTTCCCCATATTTTCTTGTGAGAGCATACATCTTGCTCTCTCTAGGAGAGTTCTATTCATTCTCTCTGCAACCCCATTTTGTTGAGGTCTACCCACACAAGTTCGATGCCGCACAATGCCATTCTTGGAACAATACTTTGTGAACTTCTTTTCAACAAACTCTAGACCATTATCGGTCCTCAAGGTCTTGATTCTTTTCTCGGTCTTCTTCTTAATCATGGTCTTCCAATCAAGGAAAACATCAAATACATCATCTTTATTCTTGATGAAGAATGACCAAACTTTCCTAGAAAAATCATCAACCATAGTGAGCAAATAATTGCAACCACCAATAGAAGGGACTTTAGAAGGACCCCATAAATCCGAATGGATGTAGTCAAGAATCCCTTTGGTGTTATGAATTGCGGGTTTGAAGCTAACCCGCTTATGTTTACCATACACACAATGCTCACAAAAGCCAAGGTTCCCAAGCTTCAAGCTTCCAAAACGACCTTGCTTACAAAGCTCCAACATACCGTGTTCCCCCATATGGCCAAGTCTCGAATGCCATAACTTGGTCTCACTATCACTCATAGTACCCGTGGAAACATTTACCGAGCCAACTACGGTGGATCCTTCTAATGTATACAAGCTACCCACTTTTGAACCTTTCATCAACACAAGAGCACCTTTGACAATCTTCAAAACTCCACCTTCCGCTATGTACTTGCACCCATTAGTGTCAAGGGTGCCAAGAGATATCAAATTCTTCTTGAGCTCCGGAACATGACGAACTTTAGTTAAGGTTCTCACAACACCGTCAAACATTTTGATGGCGACCGTCCCAATTCCAATCACTTTGCAAGTAGCATTGTTTCCCATTATGACATTACCTCCATTATACTCCTCATAAGAGCTAAAGAGATCCTTGTTGGGGGTCATATGAAAAGAGCAACCCGAATCTAAAATCCATTCATCATTTCCCTTGAATTTCCCATGAGTGGCAACCAATGCACCACTATCACTATCGGTGTCAACATAACTAGCCTCGGCGGTAGTTTGAGAGTCTTTGCCCTTTGTATTCTTAGCATCACCATTTCCCAGTTGTTTCTTTTGCCACTTCCAACATTCCGTTTTAATGTGGCCCTTAATGCGACAATAATTGCAAGTCTTGTTACGATTAGGATTCGGTTTCTTTGACTTAGACCGACCCTTATTCTTCCCCCCATTACCATTACTAGTAGAACCCTTTTCAAAGGTTCTACCTCTCACAAACAAACCATCATTGGAGTTATTAGATGATTTAGAAATTAATTGATTATCAATTAAGTCCCTTTGGGTCAAAGCATCTCTAACATCATCTATACTCAAGTCATCTCTACTATACAAGATAGTTTCACGAAAATGCTTGTAAGAAGGTGGTAATGAACATAACAAGTAAATTGCAAGATCTTCATCATCCAATGTCACATCAATATTTTGAAGATACATGACAATCAAGAAAAATTCATCTAAATGAGACTTAAGTGAATTACCTTCCTCAAGGCGGAGATCATAGAGTCTACTTTGAGTAGTAGACGGTTGGTGACACTCTTTGCCATGTAAAGAGACTCCAACTTTGTACATAGCTCCTCCGCGGTAGTTTCATTGGCAACTTCCCTCAATACTTCGTTCGAGAGACAAAGTTGTATAGCCGACAAAGCCTTCAAGTCAATCTCTTCCCACTTTTTTTCCGTCATGGTTAACGGTTTTTCTTCTTTCCCATCAAGGGCCTTGTGCACACCATTTTGTATCAAAATAGCTTTCATCTTTAATTTCCAAAGGCCAAAATTAATTGACCTATCAAACTTGTCAATGTCTAGCTTCATTGTTGACATGAGTACTCAATACTCAAAACAAGAAACCAAACAATCAACCCCAGAAATAACCTAAGCTCTGATACCAATTGTTATGAAATATGACTTTTTTTGGGACTTTGAATTTGATTGAGGAACAATGCAAAGCTAAATGAGAAAGAAATTAAAAATGAACAAAATAAAACACACAAGATTTATAGTGGTTCACTCAAAAAGAGCTACATCCACTTTTGGGGAGATTGGAGCTTGTATTACTCTTCAATGGAGGAAGAATTACAATGGAGAAAGATGGTGTTCTTGATGAGCTAATTTAAGGTCTAAGTCTCACTTATGTTTCTCTCTCATACTCTCTACAATTAAAAACAAGAGTATATATAGTGCAAGATGAATCAACGGTTAAGATTACATCCCGAGCAAAATAAGAATAAAATCACAGCTCTGGAACAGGGGCTCAAAGGTTCGACCGAACCAACCCAGAGTTCGGTCGAACTTAGTGTGGTTCGGTCACACCTCCATAGGTTCGACCGAACCTACTCTATAAATCAAAAGAGCATCAGTTCTGCCAAAAGGTTCGACCGAACCTATTAAATGGTTCAGTCGAACTCCCCCTGCGCAGACATCACTTCTTTAAACAGTCATAACTCTCTCGATTCTTAACCAAATCAAGCTTATGACCAGTCGTTGGAAAGCTCTTGAGAAGAGCTATCACCTCCAACTTGAATCATCTCAATATCACTTATAGATCTTGAGATATTCTCATTTTAAGTCAGCCCTTTCCATGCTTCTTTGCTTAAAGCTCCAAATACCATAATACTAAAGCATATATCAACATGAGCATTCGAGGCACACATATAACAATCCATAATGTTAAATTTTAATTTGCTAGATTAATCACCAACAGATTTAAGATAATGCTGGTGAAAATTAGTCCACTTTGTTTTATATGAAAATAAACATCAGATTTATACCTTATCCGTTTCGGATGGAAGTGGTTGAAGAGTTGGTTGTGAAAATTTGTCTACTGAACATGATCAATAACATATGTATTGGATTTTTTGTGCCAGAGAAATTCTGCTACTTCGGGAAATGATGGCAATCAAACAGTCGAGTATACAAGTAGGGAACCACCTCATAATTCAATTTCATTTGCGAGATGAAATCATGCAATGCCCACAGTAAGCCAAGATGACGAAGATCAAATCCGACTGCTTGAAGAGGTAGAAATCGAGCAACCATTAGTCATACATCTTACAATATAATGTTTGATGTTAAAAATTAATAGTTGAGCTCTACATGATAATGAATATGATGAATTTCTTATTTAGGGACATGCATTTACTTCAAGAAACGATGACACTAAAACTGAGGGAGCAAGCAGTAATCGACTTTAGAAATTAGGATGAGAAAATTCAACTTCCAGTGTTTACAAACCTTCATTTGTTTCACAGCTTTCACTTTGTTTAGAGTAATCTCAACAGCAAACGTCTAATCAATTGGTTGAATTTGAAAGGCAAAGAGATCAATGGGAGAGACAACGCCTTGATTTTTAGACAGAGCGACTTCAAATAGAAAACAAGAGAGAAGAAACTAACAAAGTTGATTAAACTTGTTGTTTAGATTCATAAGGCAATGGATCTATACTAAAATGTTTTACCAGTTCAAATACTCTTTCACTCAACTATGAGATTATTGAGATGTAACCTAACTCCGATACCATGTTAAATATTGGGGAAAATAATTCTATGTATTTTTCTACTGTATTTTTCCATTCATAATATTTGGTCACATTACAATATATATAGATAATAGGAATATCTAACCTTAATCTTCCTAATTATCTTAACTTCCTAAACTCTATTACAATAATTCATCATATATATCTTTTCACAATAATATCTCATATCACAGTAGAGATCCATCAGAGGTTGTTGATGTAGTTATGAAAATAATTAAATAATTAATTTTAATAAACAATCAATTATCTTGCAAACTTGAAATTAAAATTATATGCAAGCTTAATTAAAAGTTAATGACTATGGTAATATATCTTAATGAGTACTAGGGTGGTGCTGGCCTAATGGAAAGTATAGCAAGTATTCTACAATGAATGAATCATGTTTATGCATCAAATATGATTTAAAGATTCATTTATCCAATTTTACAATATTGATCTTGTCATTAAAGATTCATTTATCCAATTTTACAATATTGATCTTGTCATTATATTAATCAATGAATGAATGATCTAGGCATATAAATTAGGCAAATTTGTAGAGCATTTGTCTCATCATATTCATCTTATCTAAATGACACAAATATAAAAAAATAAATAGGTGATGGGAAAAGCTGTAAAGGAGTAACATAAACTCCATACTATTCTACAAACTTTTACTTGTATTGATAATGTCATTATGATAGGCGTGTCGCGTACCTAACAAAAATAAACCTATAACTAGACCACTACTATGTAGACGGGCAAGCAAGGGTCAGATCCCAAGAGACTATGATTCAACTAATTAACTAGACTCAAGCAATTACTAAGCAAGTAACCAAATCAAATGAATGAGAATCAATAACTAAAGAACTAATTAAAACGATTAAATCAAAACAATATGACAAATCAATGCTAAAAACATCCAAGATCAAGCTTCACCACGAATACAATTAATGCAATAGTCGTTCTACCCCTAACACATAATTTAATTGATTAAAGAGGAAAAGTAATACATGAATAATACCAATGGTCTCTCCCAAGTTATCAATGGCTTCTCTAATCACAATCAAGCCTACTTCCGTGAATTCATGTAAATTAAAGACCTTAAGCACATTACTCTAACTTCCTAATCATCCATTCAACTACTCCCGTGATGAGCTTCAAACCCTTAATTGATCTATTCAAATCCGTCAAAACCCAACTCCCGTTGCGATTAAAACAAAGGATTAATAACAATACTAATTATCCCTAATCTAGTATTGGCATAAGCATAATCAATTAAGCATATCAATTACAATTATTATTAGAGAATTGAAAGAATTAAATCATGCATTAATCATATTCGGATTCCGCTAGATCATGGAATAAAGAAATTACTCACACATATTAATGAAAGAAAAAACAATAATCAATAAAGAAAACATGATTAATAAGTAATTAAAAGTAAAAGAAGAAATAAAGATGAATACCAATTGCTTGAATGAAGAAAAGTACCAATTGTTGATGAACAAAGATCAAAACTTGAAAGTGCAAATCAATCTAGATCTAGAGAGAATATTAGGGTTCTAATGAAGGTTTTTAAAGCTAGAAAATAATAACTAAGTATGTTTAGTCGGGGTTTACAAAGGGTATTTATATCCCTTAGTTAAGAAATCCCGAAAAAATAGGAAAACGGGGTCTTCGACACTCCGCCCGGTCGGGCGCGAGAAGCATCAAGTAGAGAATATGACTTTCAGAGCTTATAATGTTGATAACTTCACTTGCCCGGTCTGCCCGGGCAACCTTGCCCTGCCAGGGCGACGGGGGTAAGATACATCTATGTACTACTTTGCTCTTCTCCTTCCTTAATTTCCTTCTTCGCCCTGGCTGCCAGGGCAATGTTGCCCTCCAGGGCGGACACGGGTAAAATTATCTCCATCTTAATAAGTTCTCATGGCTATCCAAAACAAGTCCAAATCATCCGAAAATCTTCATGTGCCTACAAAATCAATTAAATAGACCAAGCCACACTAGAGAAGAGAATATTAGCAAGAAGTAGCTCCGTAAAGCTCAAAAACCATACGGAAATAACTATAAAATGAGGGTAAAACATGGTATAGAACGTTTACATCACATTATTGTTAAGAATTTTGAGATAATACTCATATTTTGATGTATAAGTTGTGCATCACACGGGTGCTATACTAGTTGTATGTGTCTATACTTGATAATTCTGTCTGATCGAATGTCTAGTTTGAAAAAATAAAAATTATATTGTCATGTGTAGTTGAAGTTATTGACTCCAATACACGTGCATTGAAAATTGTACAAAAAGAAAAATGAGTCCAACACACACACAAAAAAAGTGATTTTTTCTTATTCAAATTCTGTAATTTAAATTATAAGCTACTCCCTCTGTTTTTAAGTACTTGTTCCATTTCTCCATGCGCGGGGTTTTAGGAAAAATTAGATAAAGTAATAAAATATGGATTTAGTGGGATAGGTAGAAGAATAAAAAATTGTAAAAAGCAAAAAGTAGTAGAGAGAATTGGAGGAGAGAAAACATGAAATTAATAAAATATGATTAATGATGGTCCACTAGGAGAGAAAATTTAATTAAATATTGCAAAAGCTTTCCAAATAAAGAAATGGAGCAAGTATTTAAAAATGGCCGGAAAAGAAAAGTGGAGCAAGTATTCTAAACTAATCATGAAGTATATACATACGTTGAATAAGTTAGGAAGCATTAACATCCAATTACTAAATCTTTCCCAAAAAAAATCCAATTATTATTTGTTCACTATTGGGTATTGTTTATCAATTACTCATAAATCATAATTCCTCAATATTATATTAGTTTTTTTTTACACTTTTTATTTTGGGATAGTCTACAGTACATGACAAATACCTCTATGTATTGTAAATGTAATGTATATGTTATGTATTGTACTACTATTATGCATGGCAACGAGCCGGCTTCTTTTTGAACCTGATAGGATCTGAATCTGTCCCGATTAATAAACGGACTATAAATTCATGCTCGAGACCAAATTTAAATCCAGATCTATAACCCGAGTCTCAATCCAGTAGATTTTCGTGTAACACCCTCGATTTATTAACTAACAATAATTTTTTATTTGAGGCAAATCAGGCGGTATTTTATTCAATAAAATCAAGCTCCGCTAAAGTTGTTAAACTTTATGGAAACGGGCCTTTGTCGCCTATGTGGCGCGACACTTGGCGAAAAAACATGAATGCTAAGTGTCGCTCTCTCGTGGCCTGGCTGCGAGACCGGCTTTATAGATTTTTATTATTATTGTTTTTTATCATGCTTAATTTAATTGCTTATTGATTTTAATTATGTTTACTTTAATTGTTTTGATTAGTTTAGATTTGATTATGTGCGAGTAGTTTAATTCTAGGATTGTGGGGATCCATGAATAATATGAAGGGACGATTAATTATTGTTGATTGTTAATGATTTTAATTGATTTCCTATTGATTGTTATAATGCTATGCAATTAGATTTGCGCAGGTTTAATTGTTGAGTTACGCAATATTGATGCGAGATTCAAGAGATGAAAATTAATATTAAGGCCTAGTTTCAATAGGTAGAATTAATTTATAAATAATTAAGTCAAGATTCGAGTTTCCTTAGAAAAAAAAATGTCAAGATTCGAGAGATGCATTTAAATACCGATAGATTAATTCTGCGACTATAATACGTATTGAAAGCCCTCTATATTGTGGGTAATTTATGCATTGATAATTGATTGTTATGTTTTATCTCGAAGTATTAATTATTGGTGAACCTATGACCCTAAATCTTTTTATTATTGCGTATTCCCTTAGTTTAATTATTGTCATAGTATAATTCTCACAATTCTTACTCGTTTCTTGATAATTTAGATTATAATAATTTATTAGGAATAAAAGAACATTGTTTCCCTGTGGATTCGACCCTACTTCCCTATCTATTTTAGTTAGTGGTTTTAGGAATTACTTTTGATTTGGTGATACGACTTTAACTTATCACTAGCAGCCCACATTTTTTAGCAATGGTACACTTCTTAAAAGTCGTAGCATGAATATATAATCGTTTCGTTCACTACCATTGCTACATATTGAACATGTGCTGTCAGGAACAAGATGTCTATACATGAGCCTCTCTTTCACCGTACCCCAAAGAAACCCTTACACGTTCTCCATAGAAAATGGAGGAGCTTTGGAGGGCCACTAAGCTTCCATATGGGCTTCCACATATCACTATCCCATGAGATTGCAGCAATGTCGAGTTCTTTTTCCTCAACCAATACCCTGACTTCACCTTGTACATCCATTTTTCTCAGGCCACCAAAACATAGAATCTTTTGGCCTACTTGGAAGTAAAGGAATTGACAGTATTAAAGCACAATCATCAGCAGCATTAAAACTATTGTTAATGATCTCCATGTCCCATTTATTGTAATATGGGTCAATGAGGTCAATATCATGAAAGTTTGGATCACTTGACACATTTGGGGTTGAAACCAAAGCAGGCGTATCACCTAAGAGCCAAGCATCACTCCATACCATTATGTTGCTTCCATTCCCCACCCTTCATTTCATACCCTCAAGGAGTAAAGCCCTTGCACCCCACATGCTACGCTAGGTATAGCTCAGGTCATACCCACACTCGGCTTGTAGTACATCCCCATTCTTAAAATATTTAGCCTTTAAAGTCGAATGAAGAAGTGTACCCGGGTCCCGGGTAGTGATGAAGCCTCCAACATTGTTTTGCCATTAAAGCTTGATTAAAACACCGCATATCTTTACAACCCATACCACACTAACTCTTCGGAAGGCAAATAATTTCCCATCATTGCCAAAGCAATTTTTTTCCCTCACCAGAAAATCCCCACAAAAATTGAGCAAGAATAGAATGGATTTCATCAATGATGCTATCCGGGATTTTAAAGATACTCATCATGTATGTCGGAATGGCCTGAGCAACCGATTTGATAAGAATCTCTTTACCCGCGGCTTCGATAGTATTTTTTTCTTTCCATCCTTGAAGCTTCTTTCAAATCCGCCCCTTAAGAGCCGCAAAGATAGCCTTTATCGATCTGCTAATAATAGTAAGGATTCCAAGGTACTTCTCATGTCGATCTACCTCACGAACACCCAAATTATCAATAATCTCCTGTCGTTTGCTAGTACTCACCTTTTTTGCTAAAAATCACTTTTGTCTCACTAAGATTGACACTCTAGCCGATGCTCTTTCATATTTACTAATAATATCAGCTATCACTAAGCATTCTCTAACATTAGCTCTAGCAAAAAGGATACTGTCGTCGGCAAAAAACAAATGAGATCCTCTAGGCGCCCCTCTGCAAATTCTAGCCCATGAATAAGATTTTCCATAGCATCTTAACTCAATACAGTAGAGAACGCATCGGTACACAAAAGGAACAAATACGAAGAAATCGGATCGCCTTATTGTAACCCCCTCGCAAGAGTCACCTCACCAAAAATTTGTCCATTAATTTTAAAAGCAAATTTCACACTCTCTAGACAACACATAACACGACGAATCCAATTTACCAAAATCCCATCTCTTCCATTACCCTGACCAGAAACACTCACTCCACTCGGTCATTGGCCTTACTCATATCAAGTTTCAAAGTCATCGTACCCTCTTTGCCTTCTCCACCTCTCTTCATAGCATGAATGATTTTGTAAGCCACAAGAGCATTATCACTAATAAGCCTATGAGGAACAAAACACTCTGATTTTGTGAAATAATATTTCCCAAAAACACCTTCAATTTATTTGCCAAAGTTTTCGACACGATCTTATATATATAACATTGCAGCAACTAATTGGTCGATACTCTGTAATACTCTTTTGGGTCATCACATTTAGGGATTAACACCACACAAGTGTTATTTTACCTTTGACAAATAAACTTCACCCCTTCACCATTTTTTTCAAAAAACTAATAATTTCAAGACCCCATTATGCCAAACTTTTAAAAAAATAAAGCATGCATACCATCCGGTCCCGGTGCTTTATTTGGGTGCATCTGGAACAAGGCCTATTTGATCTCCTCCTCCGATGGTTCACGGTATAAATAAGTATCCATCTCACTCGTCCCAACCTCATCTATGCTTGCAAGAGCATCCTGGAAGCCCATGGGAGAACTCGTGGCAAACAAGTTTGCAAAGTAAGCTTCAATTAGTCGTTTAATATCCACTTTGTTACTGCACCAAACCCATCATCATTCATTAGTCCAACGATTCTATTTCGAGATTTTCTTTGGCTAGCTTATGGTGAATGTACGAAGCTCATTAACCCTAGCTTAATTAGCCCTTGTATGCCAATTACTTTATTCAAGCATGTAATGAGAATTAAGCTCCTTAGTAAGACTCAAACAATGCTCAAGCCGAGCTCCATCCATAGTACCCTCACGCAATTCCACTAGTTTCTGTTTAGCAATTTTTATCTTTGTTTTAATAAAACTAAAAGTAAAAGCTGTTCATCAAGCCAATTCTCACCACAGTTTGCAATCTTTTCAGCAATATTCAATCCCACACTACTCGTCCATCCATCAATAGCCAAATCATTCCACTCTTCCTTCGAAAGCAAAGTTGTTCAAACTTAAACGCCTTGCTGCTACTATTACCATTGCCTCTTTTTAAGTGAGACCAATATAGGAGCGTGGTCCGAGTGCAAGATAGGGAAGTTTCGAGCTTCAAAGTTTTGAAAAAGATCACACCAACTTGCCGTAACAAGAAATCTGTCCAATATCTCCATACATAGGTATTCATGGAGTTTCCTCTCTCCCATGTAAATTTACTCCCTTGAACCCCAAATCACGCAAAGCACAATTGTCAATATCACATCAAAAAGCATCCACGAGACTCTCTCTCCGTTGAGCTCCACCCTCATTTTCCGTCATACTCGTTACCTCATTATTAAAATCACCAAATATATGACAATAGGTACTCACAAGTGACCAAGTTTTTATGTTTGTTTGCTTGCTCTGGCCAACCGTAGATGCCCATAGCACACATTTCGCCACATTATTCTCACTCATCACATTTTCCACAAAGTGATGAATGGAGTATGACATAACATTCACCCTCAACTCCTCTACCAAAATCCCATACCACCATATATATTTGCCAATGCTACTAATACACACCCTTCTTTAAACCACATCTATTTTTAATTTTTTGCAACACCTTCTCATCAAGCATTGTCTTCAATAAGAAAAACAATATTCAACATTTCCCTCCACAAAGATCTTAGAGGGCACGAACTTTCCACGGGTTGCCAAGCCCGTGGTAGTTCCAACTTATTATTTTCATTGTTCTTCGAGGGCCCGGTGCACCCAAGTCCTCTACTTTTCTTTGTGACAATCACACCAACACCATAAGCAACTAAGCTACTTCAATTTTTTCTCACCATCCACAACATACATCTTCATCTCATTCTCAACCCCAGATTACATCTTCTTTTTTTTCCAGCCTAGCCCTGTATATCCCTTCTCACATCACTCGCATTTGACCTCCCCCTCCCCGACCCCTTACACTGTTCATTTCAGTAATAACATCACCCCCTTTGTCCTTCACAACACCCTCATTCCATCCTCCACCACATTTACCCATCACCACATCATCCTCAACAAAGCATTCCCTCTCATCAGCCAGACTTTTATTGTTCCAGTCCTGCTCCAACGGTAACAACCTCAAGACATTGTTGTTGCTCCCTTTATCACCCACCACAATAAGTCTAGTTTCACGCACTTTGGGAGGGCTACTTGCTGCTGATTTTGGAGATGAAAACATAAGTTTTCTTGCTATCCTTAAGGTCAATCCGATTGCTTGGGGTAATTATACACCACTTTGCAAGTACTCTTTTTTTGCTAAAATTCTCTACCCATTTATTTTCTTTCTCTCGCTCACTACATCAATACAACTTTCTTTGTATGGGAGGCAACAGAAACAACCATATTGGAAGACCGTCGATGATTCATCATCATGTTTCTCCATACATTCCTTATTGATATGGCCAAGTCTGCCACAGAAGTAACACAATCCCCAAGCCTCTAGTACTTCAAGCCAATCCACTTTGTCGAAGTTTTGCAAGTTTGCAATTTTAACACCCTCCTTAGTGGCTTTTTAATATTGGCCAATTAAACCTTCGCACACATTGTCTCTTCCACTCTAATGGGTCGTTGTAATCCAATTCGATAAAACTCTAGATTTTCCCCAATCTCAATAGCAAAGGTCACATGACGCATACCAAACGGAACATCCAACAATCGAATCCAAAACGGTGAACTTTGGAAACAAACATCATAGGGTTGTTCATCCGTTGTACTTCTTCCAATAGCAATAGTTGATTGTAAAAGCCACGGTCTTCCCTCGATCTAGTACTTCATCTTATCATCCTCATTAAAGAATTGGAAAATATAGATATTTGTATCAATCACACGAATGGCTACATTGTTAGATAGACACATAGATTTTTCAACACTCTTTTCATAGCCTCGACATTGTATGATTAGCTAGTCAGTAGTTTCCCAATCAACGACATAGAAACTCTCAAATTTGCCATGCCTCTTCGGACAATTCCAAGTTACCCCAATAACACATCCTCCTCTTCAGTAAGCGTGATAGGAGGGATCCTCCTTAACAAATACCTTGTCCACAAACAACAATTTAACTTCTTGGTTCTTTTCTTAACATTATTAAAGGTTTTGGTTCCTTTCTTAACGATGGGAATTTAAAATTCAAAAGCTCAATACCAGGTAAAACTGGTGAAACAAAGAAAGACATAGTGTACGAAATTAAGATGATCGTCCATTATGATTACTAATACATACATACATGGCATAATATTGACTCAACACACAAGTGGCTATTATTAAAGTGGTTATAAACAAGTATAAATCTTATAACATATCAATCATAATAACTAAAACAAATGGAAAAATGAGATTAGATGAAAAGAGGTGCGTGAATGTCTAATACTTTAAAAATGAGGTAATTAGTGGAGCTACTATTATTAGCTGAAATTAATAGTGTAACCCTAAGATTAAAAATGTAAGTTTATAAAATCGTTATTTATATAAATGTACGAGTGATAGGGCTCCATAAATGGTAGATCCTCTAACTATTATTCAGTTATTGACATACTAACAGAAAATGGAGTAGAAGATAAAAATAAATATAATCCTGATAATAACTTTTCTTTTCTCAAATTATTCGATTTTGGTTTGGTTTTTGGTAAGATTGTGTAATTTCTTAGGGAGGCATTCTCATTAAATAATATATATAGGGTTTACAACCTAATCATGAGAATAACCTAAAATAAACAAGATATATTTTTACAGAATATTTACGAGATAATATAAACATATTATCTAACACAGCAGTCGAAGCGGGAGGAGGTCGATGCTGAGACTGTCTCTGAATCAGAAATAGTTGGCGGAGGTAACCTTTGTGAAATATCCGCATACTGAGATGAAGACGGAACATGTAGACCTTAATCTCACCAAGAGCGACTTATCGCGTACAAAATGAATGTTCATCTCAATGTGTTTGGTAGTTGATGTTGTACCGGATTAGAAGACAAGTAAACGGCGGAGATATTATCACAATAGACCAAGGATGCCGTCGATAGGGCAATGTAACTCAAGAAGTAGATTCTAGAGCCAACATAATTCAGAACAACATTAGCGACACCTCTATATTCTGCTTCGGCACTTGATTTGGACAATGTATCTTGCCGTTTTGCGGACCAAGAGACTAGATTATCACCTAAATAAACACAATAACCTGAAGTGGACCGTCGAGTGTCCGGGCAGCCTGCCCAATCGGCATCAGTGTATGAAGTAAGTCTCGTAGGTGCAGAACGGTACAAATGTAGGCCATGATCATAAGTGCCTTTAATATATCTGATAATACGCTTAAGAGCGTTAAAATGAGGTTCCCTGGGAGCATGCATAAACAGACAGATCTGCTGGACAGCATAAGCAATATCAGGTCTGGTAAAAGTAAGGTACTGAAGAGCACCTGCAAGACTCCTGTAAAGAGAGGGATCCTTCATTGGCTCACCATCATGAGCACTAAGTTTCGACTTAGTGTCGACTGGAGTGATAATCGGCTTGCAGTTGTCCATTTTTTCCCTGTGAATAATTTCCTCTGCATACTTACTCTGACAAAGGATCATAGAGTCCTTTGTTCTGGTTACAGAAACCCCCAAAAAAACTCAACTTCCCCAGATCAGTCATGGAGAATTCGGACTTGAGAAAGAGCAATAATATCACACTTGAGTTGTTCGGAGGAAGCTGTAAGAACAATGTCATCAACATAGAGCAAGAGATATGCAACATTAGCACCATGTCGCAAAATAAAGAGGGAATTATCACTTTTTCTGCAAACAAAGCCAATCTGCAAAAGATAGTTAGAAAATCTTTGATACCAGGCCCGAGGGGCTTATTTAAGACCATAGAGAGATCTGTTAAGCGGCAAACATGTGTGGGAGCGTCGGGATTTACAAAACCCGGTGGTTGATGCATATAAACGGTCTCTTTTAAGTCACCATGAAGAAACGCATTTTTAACATCCAATTGATGAATAGGCCAGTCCCTACCCAAAGCAATACTTAAAACAGTACGAATAGTCGCCGATTTCACCACAGGACTAAAAGTCTCGTCACAATCCACACCAACCTGTTGAGACTTGCCATTCACAACAAGTCTTGCTTTATGTCTCTCCAATTCACCAGTTTCCCTGTATTTGTGTTTAAATAACCACATACACCGAATAATATTCACCCCTTCTGGTCTTGGAAACAAGATCCCAAGTGTGTTGTTTAGTAAGAGCATTAAATTCCTCATTCATGGCCGCATTCCAATTATGATCAAGCATGGCAATTTTCGAATTTTTAGGCAAAGGTGAAATATCGGGTATTGACACATGAGCTTGATATTTTGGATTTGGCTTGAATATTCCACACTTGGCACGAGTGGCCATAGAGTGTGAAGGGTGAGGAGTGGGCCGAGTTTGGGAAGTTTGTTGGACCGGGGTCGGGGAGGGAAGAGAGCCGAACTGAATTGTTGGGCTAAGAGGAGAGGCGTGTGGGCTGGTGGGAGAATTGGGGGGAGATGGCATAGGAGTCCGCGGCCCAGCTGCGGTATGAGGGACTGGGCCGCAACCAACCTGCGGACTACTCTGCTGGGTTGGGGATTGGCGTGGAATGGTGGGAATTGTTGGGGAAATAGGTGGGCCATGTGTTTTTGTGGGATTTGTGGGCTGATTTGTGACAAAGAATGCATGAAAATGGGGAGCATGGCAGAAGCATATCATTAGCATCCAAAAAATCATAGTCTTGATTTCTAAAATTTGAGGTTAGCAAAGGGAAAAAATATCCTCTACAAAGGTTACATGACGGGAAATCAAGATTTTATTAGTGGACAAATCGTAGCATAAATACCCTCTATGGTTAGATGGGAACCCCAAGAAGACACATGGTACGGACCTAGGAGCAAGTTTGTGAGGGGCCGTAGCACTTAAGTTTGGGTAGCATAGGCAACCAAAAATTCGTAGGTGATCATAAGTGGGCGTCCTACGGTAGAGAATTTCAGTTGGAGTCCTATTTTGAATGGTTGTTGATGGTAAGATGTTTAGAACATAAGCAACCATGTATGGCATATACCCAAAAAGGAGGGGGGAGAGAAGCATGAAAGAGGATGGTCCGAGACATGTTATTAATGGTGCGAATAATTCTTTCGGCCTTGTCATTTTGAGAAGAAGTGTTTGGACAAGAGAGACGAAAGACCATGCCATTATTTGCACAAAAATTGCGAAAGGGGGAATTATCAAATTCACGACCATTATCACTTTGGAATGATTTTATGGCTTTTTCGAATTGTGTTTGAACATATGCTCGGAAATTAAGGATAATATCAAAGACTTGTGACTTGTATTTAATAGGAAAAACCCAAATAAAGTGAGAGAAATCATCAAGCAATACTAAATAGTATTTATGACCCAATTTGCTAGCAATAGGAGAAGTCCATAAATCCATATGAATATGTCAAAAGGGGAAAAAGTAATAGAAGTAGATGACTGAAAAGGAAGTCGTACATGTTTTCCCAAGGACATGAATAGAAAAATTGAGAACTATTTCTCTTATTACATTTAATAAAATTGTTCTTCCTAAGAAAATTAAAAATTGGTTCGCCGGGGTGTCCAAGTCTAAGATGCCAAGTTGAAGGAGAAATAGCAGCTAGAGATAGTTGACTAGTGCCATATGCAGCGGAAGAGTTTGAGAAAGGATAGAGGTCCCCCACACTATTGCACCTCGCTAGAGTTGTCCCGAAAGAAGGTCCTTCACAGAAAAACCGAAAGGGTCAAACTCAACAGAAACGGAATTGTCACAAGTAAATTTTCTAACAGAAATTAAGTTCTTAATTATGTTAGGAATAAAGAGGATATTTTTGAGAGAAAAGGGTGGATTAGGTGGGGGGTAGTAAACATGTCATAGCCGTTAATTGGAATACGTTTGCCATCACCAACTAAAATAAATTGAGGAGTGCTCAAATTAAACAGTTTAGAAATGTTACCCGAGTCACGAGTCATGTGTGAAGTGGCTCCCGTGTCCATGTACCATCCATTGTCCGTCGGTTGAAGACTCATGGAACTATATGCTTGCCCCAAATCCTTAGGTGACATAAGTGGACCGTAAGAAGACTGGCTTGGGCTTGCATAGTAGGCCTGTTGGGGAGGGCGGCCCAAAATCGAAGGACTGGACCCTCTACTTGACTGTTGCTGGGCCGTTGGAAATGGGCAGGGTGGTGAGGCCCACTGCCCGGGTTGCTGTTGCCAGGATGGTTGGGCTCCCATTGAGGGGCCTGATGCCATTGAGGTGGCGGTTGGGCCTGTTGGGCCTGCCCCCATTGAGGGGCCTGTTGAGCTTGCTGCTGATTATTGTTGTTGTTAGCCCGCCCCCGACCACGGCCTTTACTCTGCTTGCTGCTGCCACGGCGCGGCCGCGACCCTTGCTGGTGCCACGCTGCTGGTCTGCTGGAGGCGGCTGGGTTGCGCCGGTGGTGGTGCCGGTTTGGGCCTGCGAGTTCTGGGCCACAAAGGCTTGGCCTTGTTCCCGTTGCGTGTTCTTGCGGGTTTCTTCGAGAAGGAACATAGATCGAGCCTTGTTGAAGCTTGGAGTTGGTTCGGATTGAGATACTATGGCAGCCACAGTATCATATTCACCTTCGGTGAGTCCGGCAATTAATTGCATAACCATCTTTCGATCTGAAACGGGACAATCAACATTAGCAAGTTGATCCGCGAGAATCTTGATTTGCTTACAATAATCAGACATATTAGTATAGTGCTCGAGTTTGGTATTCGAAAACTGCTCCTCCAAATACACTGCCCTAGTATGCTTATTGTCATGAAACAACTCTTCGAGTCGGGTCCATAATTCTTGAGCCGTAGCACCCGCTTTCATGATAGTATTAACAAGATCTTTGGATATAGTGCTATATATCCATTGCTTGACAATCGCATCTAATCGCTTCCACGTATCATCATCAATATATGTCGGACGTGTAACCTTCGTGTCAATATGATCAAGCACGTTGCAAGCACAAGCTTGAATTTGGAAAAGTTCAACCCATGTAGCATATTGGGAGTCCTCGTGATCAAGAGTCACGTTCATAACAGATTTGATGTTGTTAATGGCATATATCGGGTGAAAAGGAGTGTTTTTGGGAGGAGGAGGAGGAGGGGGGTTTCGTCATCACCGGGCATGGTGGTGAGTTAGGGACGGCTAAGGGAAGGTGTAGGATCGTTGTTAGGGTTGAGAAGAGAGAAAACCCTAATTGGAATCTGATACCATGTAAGATTGTGTAATTCTCCTTAGCGGAGGCATTCTCATTAAATCAATATATATAGGGGTTTACAACCTAATCATGAGAATAACCTAAAATACACAAGATATATTTTACAGAATATTTACGAGATAATAAACATATTATCTAACAGTTTTGATATTATATAAAGGAAATAAAAGTTTAACTGTGATTATATCATTATTCTTGAATCACAATTTGCATACACAAAAACAAATGACTAACTGAAAACGACTATATGTTTGAATTAACATATTTCACTTACTAGTAGAGCTAGGCATCGTGCCGTGCCAAGCCACCGTATGTCGTGTCTCGCCATGTCATAAGGTGGGTTATGTCGTGTCGTGCCGGGACTGGGTGATGGCGGGTCGGGCCGGGCCACCATATGGCACACCCTAACCAACGGCACAACACTACCCACATGTGTGGCGGGCCGGATCGTGTCGGGCTAGCCCCATTAATTTTATTATTAATTAGCTAACTGTAATAATTATTATATTTTTTTATTTTTATTATTTATAGTTCTGCACATTATTTTTTATTTATATCTATTATTTTTATTATAATGGGTAGTGTTGGTGGGCGCCTGCGGGCTCGTGCTGGGTTTATGCAAAAAAAATCTTGTTCACGGTACGGCCCACGAACCACCCCTAGTTCCTCGTGCCATGTGGGGCTGCTAGCTAGCGGCTCGTGCCGCCCGCGGGCTGGCCCGCCCATGCTCAATTCTACTCCCTACTTAGACCTTATTCTTTTGAGCTTATGGGCAAAGCATGAGTTAGCAGAGCAGAGCAAATCTCAGCAGAGCAAAGTAGAGTAGATTGCAGCAGAGCAGAGCCGAGCCGAGTAGAGTAGATTTCATAATTATTGTTGTTGTTGTTGTAGTTATTATTATTATTATTATTATTATTATTATTATTATTATTATTATTATTATTATTATTATTATTATATCTCAAAAACAGATAAAGTTATACAATCTATAAAAAATTAGTGGGAAGCCGAGATACAATCTGGGCCCCTTCCTCTAGCTATAGAAAAGCCGATCCTAGTAAAGATATGAGTTGCAGCTCGTGTCCCAATATCCTGAGTCTTCGAGAACTTCTGAATCCGCTTCAGCAATTCAACAACCTCTTTTCTAACTCTCCAAGAAAGAGAAAGAGAAAGAGAAAGGAAGGAAACCATATCCAATTGTTCGACAACTGGATTCGTACTTGACCCGCTTCCGATTGGCCGCATCAGTCACAACCCGTCTCGGAACAAAGTCAGAAAGCCAAGACTGTGTCAATGGAGAAGACCCTGTTACGTCAACACATACATCGCGACCACGTCTCATGAATAAACTAACGCATCTGCAGGTCTGAGAGTCCCGTCGTTCCCTCCAAATAACTCAATGTCCACCTCCTTTCTAGCTGAAATCCCTGACCGATAGCAAACATCAACAAGGGTATCCTAGTAAAAATATGAGTTGCAGCATGAGCTCTAATGTCCTGAGTTGTTGAGAACTTCTTAACCCGATTCAGCAACGCAACAGCGTCCTTGTATAATTTCCCGAGTGAAGAAAAAAAGAAGGAAAGGAATTCATATCCAATTGCTCGAGAACAAGATTATTATTATTATTATTATCTATTTACTTCTTTTTTTGTAAGAGAGAACAAAGTATTGTGATATAATTCGTACAGCATATTACATTCCACACCCAAACTTCAATTATCACATAAAAATTTGATTAATAATTGGCTAGTAACACACACAGGGCGGAGCTACATGTGTGCATGGTGATGCACGTGCACCAGCAACACTAAAAATGAAATGGAATTTTAGCCTTTCCCCCTTTTATTTCTTTTTCTTTTACAGTGGCTCCATGGCTGAGATCTTTGAAGTATGGGGTAGAACGGTAGAAGATGAATAGATTATGCAATATTTGAGTTTTAGAATAGGTGTAGGACAGGTGTCTAAGACTTATAGGTCCATAACCTCCACTCCTCTATTTATTTAATTTAAAATGCAAAACTTTTTTAATGTATTTTGAAAGCATAGGAAAGTAAATATGGAGTAGAGTAGGAATTTAAAGTTATTTCTTACTAGGCAATAGCTTTTAAAATTCTGACGTTTACATTTTGATACACTTTTTTTTTTTTTTTTTCTCCTTTTGGCTTTAGAAATTAGTACTCGTACTTGTAAAGTTGTAAGCTGCTTGGGTGGTTTTGCCTAATACTCCTTATGTTTGTTTTTAAGTATCCCATAATAACATGACACACATGTTGAGGTAAAATTTTGATCAAATAAATATATTTTTAATATTAATAATCTACTAATTGAATCGATTTCAATAATTACCCATAAAACTTTATTTTTTCTTAATACGTGCGTAATTCATAAACATTAGTCAAATGTGTTTAATGAATAGTGCCAAAATGATCAATGGGGCACAAAAAAAGCGGAGAGAGTAATAATAATATACCATAGAATATGGTTTTAAAATATATAAAAATATCAAACTACTAATTAAAATTTAGACACGACATCCGCAACCCGTTTCGTGATAACCGCATCATTTTCGTTATTGCAATTCATGACCGTTACCAATATTGCAACCGAAACCTCATTTTTGATAATTGATGGTGACTCATCATCTCGAAAATCCTGGATCCGCCACTGCATACACCCATACACAATCCCTCCCCTAAATATTAAAAAATTAAAAAAGTAAAAATAATAAAAAAAAAAACCACTGTAAAAAGTAAAAAGTCGATGTTATGTAGTGTTGGTTCTTTTCTTAATTGTTTAATAAAAGTATTGGTGCGTTTCTTCACAAAATGGGATTTCAAAAATTCTAAATTTCTAATATCTATATAGAAATATTAAAGCTAAAAATGGATGTTTACCTTTAAAGATTAATATGTTGTAAGGCACGATTAGAAGAAGTTAGCAATACTTAACTATTTCAAATTAAATTTTTTTTTTAAAGAGTAAACAATTAATCTATGGACAAAAGGCTAGAAGCAGCAGCAATCAATGGAGATGTAGAGTTCCTGAGAAGAGCTATTGCCTCACAACCACCAGATTACTTCATCGCTAAAAATAATGCCCAACAACATATATTCCATATTGCAGCGTTGTGTAGCAAAGTAGAGTTCCTGAGAGTAGCGTTGGAAATATTACCAATTACTATCCAACAAAAACAGACACTCCTCTTTCAAGGGGACATTGAGGATAGGAATCCTCTTCATTGCGCGGCTTACATTGACTCGTGCAATGATAGTGCTGAAATGGTGAAGCTAATCCTTGACGTCTACAAATCACAACCAGATCCATCTAGTTATAATAAACCCTGGTTATCAGTTAATATACCGTTGATTGTAGCCTTGTTTAATTCAAACGAGGAAAGTGCAATGGAGATAATGTCAATTGATATGGAGTTGCAGTGTAACATGGTGGATACACACGGATGTAGCCCACTTTTCCGTGCAGTCCAAAAAGGGTGCAATAAGGTTGCTGGGAAGATATTGGTGTCATCCTTCTCTTATAGTCTTAGTGGTGAACATGGTTCAACTCCACTTCATATTGCACCTAATTCTTCAGGTTTGTCCACTTTTCTTTGGTCTCTCAACTATCTTCTTTCATTTATTTATTCATATATATTAATTTAATATCTTTTGCTTGTAAAAAATATTAATATCTTTTGTGATAAAAATTATAGTAATTCAGTTTAATTTGTGCCTAATTATCTATATATCTATATCTACATCTATTAACTATTATTAAAACAAAACTTGCTGACATCATAAAGGGACACATGTCACTTTTTTATTAACAATTTTCCCGCTTAAACTATTTTTGACATCATCCTTTTTTTTCTCTTTTTTTTATCTCATATATTCCTTTTTTTTTTTTTTTTTTTTTTTTTTGTTTTGAGGACTACTCCAAACTAAATAAATACAATACTTCTTTTAAAATTAATTAATGAAATTATGATTACACTTTTTTGAATAAAAAATTGGACAATTATTTAAACAAATAATAGTTACTTAATCCGGGCAATGCACGGGGACTAAACTAGTATTATAGTAATCCCAGATATATTCTTATATTAACGTGTAAATACCACATAAAAAATTTTCCCGCCAAAAATATTGTTTTTTTAATTTTTTTTCATTAAAAATTTAATAATTTCAAGTTAGCTATAAAGCTTGAAATTTAAAAGCAATCAATGACAAAAAGTTAATTTTATCATAGTAAAAAGATAAGCTAGAAATTTTCAATTTTAAGATGCATAATCCTATGTTCAATTTGACCAAACTAAAAAAAGAACTAAGTAAATCAACCTACAAAATGTATTTATCATATTATGCATAAAAATAATCCAATTATATGTTTTGAAAAATCCGAGCATGGCTCGGGCATTTAGTAGTGATTAATATTAATTCAATGTTTACATAAGTTAAATAATTAAATAATGTTATTAAACGTAAATGTGCGAGAAGATATATTTTCATTCATATAATAAAATCAAGATACTCTAACAGTCTAACAAGCGGTATAATACTTTAACAGTCTATGTCTTGAAAGTACAAAAAAATCGTAAAAATACTTAAATTTAGAAATTTATAGAGTAAAGCATAAATACAGTCCCTGAAGTTTCGTATAAAAGCCGTTTTAGTCCCTCTTTAACTTTTTTCACCAATTTAGTCCCTCAACCACCTACTTTAGTGTTTGTCATCCAAAAGTTTAGGGACTTTGCTGACTAAGCAAAAGTTGAGGGACCTTGACTCATCAAAAAAAAGTTGAGGGATGTTGAGTCATCAAAAAGTTTAAGGACTTGATGTCAGAATTTGTAATTTAACTTTTTTTTTTTCTTTTTTTTTTTTGACAGGAGTAAATCCCAGGATAAAATTTGTAATCTTCTTCTACAAGCTTTATTATTTTAATGAGATGATTTTGAACAGTTTGGAAATAAATGCTTTTATCCAATGTTAAACTTTTTTTGATGAGTCAAGCTCCCTCAACTTTTGCTTATCAGCAAAGTCCCTAAACTTTTGGCTGACAAACACTAAAGTGGGTG
>NW_018743000.1:0-97513 GCF_001683475.1 Chenopodium quinoa | reverse complement strand
AATCTAATTAAATCAAATAAAAGTCAAATACATTCTACAACGCTAATTGAATTAAATTAAAGTCAAACACATTCAAACAAAGCTATTTGAATCAAATGAAAGTCAAATACATTCTACAAAGCTAATTGAATCAAATGAAAGTCAAACACATTCAAACAAAGCTATTTGAATAAAATGAAAGTCAAATAAGTTCTACAAATCTAATTGTATCAAATGAAAGTTAAACGCAATCAAATAAAGCTATTTGATCAAATGAAAGTCAAACACATTCAAACAAAGTTTGTTTAAATTGAATGAAAGTGAAATGTATTCTACTAAGCTAATTGAATCAAATGAAAGTTAAACGCATTCAAACAAAGCTATTTGAATCAAATGAGAGTCAAATACATTCTACAAAGCTAATTGAATCAAATGAAAGTCAAACACATTCAAACAAAGCTAATTGAACCAAATGAAAGTCAAACACATTCAAACAAAGCTATTTGAATCAAATGAGAGTCAAATACATTCAAACAAAGCTAATTAAATTAAATAAAAGTCAAATATATTCTACATAGCTAATTGAATCAAATGAAAGTCAAACACATTCAAACAAAGCTAATTGAATAAAATTGAAAGACGTACACATTCCAACAAAGCTATTTGAATCAATTGAAAGTCAAAGATATTCTACAAAGCTAATGGAATCAAATGAATGTCAAACACATTAAAACAAAGCTATTTGTATCAAATGAAAGTCAAATAAGTTCTACAAAGCTAATTGTATCAAATGAAAGTCAAAGCAATCTAATAAAGCCATTTTAGTCAAATGAAAGTCAAACAAATTCAAACAAAGTTGTTTAAATTAAATTAAAGTGAAATGTATTCTACAAAGCTAATTGAATCAAATGAAAGTTAAACGCATTCAAACAAAGCTATTTGAATCAAATGAGAGTCAAATACATTCTACAAAGCTAATTGAATCAATTGAAAGTCAAACACATTCAAACAAAGCTAATTGAATCAATGATAGTCAAACACATTCAAACAAAGCTAATTGAATCAAATGAAAGTCAAACACATTCAAACAAAGCTATTTTAATCAAATGAAAGTCAAATACATTCTACAAAGCTAATTGAATCAAATGAAAGTCAAACACATTCAAACAAAGCTTTTTGAATCTAATGAAAGTCAAATACGTTCTACAAAGCTAATTGTATCAAATGAAAGTCAAACGCAATCAAAAAAAAGCTATTTGAGTCAAATGAAAGTCAAACACATTCAAACAAAGTTGTTTAAATTAAATGAAAGTGAAATGTATTCTACAAAGCTAATTGAATCAAATGAAAGTTAAAAGCATTCAAACAAAGCTATTTCAATCAAATAAAGTCAAATACATTCAACAAAGCTAATTGAATCAAATGAAAGTCACACATATTCAAACAAAGCTAATTGAATCAGATGAAAGTCAAATACATTCTACAAAGCTAATTGAAACAAATGAAAGTCAAACACATTCAAACAAAGCTATTTGAATTAAATGAAAGTCAAACACATTCAAACAAAGCTATTTGAATCAAATGAGAGTCAAATACATTCAAACAAATCTAATTAAATCAAATAAAAGTCAAATACATTCTACAAAGCTAATTAAATTAAAATAAAGTCAAACACATTCAAACAAAGCTAATTGAATCAAATGAAAGTCAAATACATTCTACAAAGCTAATTGAATCAAATGAAAATCAAACACATTCAAACAAAGCTATTTGAATCAATTGAAAGTCAAATACATTCTACAAAGCTAATTGAATCAAATGAAAGTCAAACACATTCAAACAAAGCTAATTGAATCAAATGATAGTCAAACACATTCAAACAAAGCTAATTGAATCAAATGAAAGTCAAACATATTCAAACAAGGCTAATTGAATCAAATGAAAGTCAAGCACATTCAAACAAAGCTATTTTAATCAAATGAAAGTCAAATATATTCTACAAAGCTAATTGAATCAAATGAAAGTCAAACACATTCAAACAAAGCTTTTTGAATCAAATGAAAGTCAAATAAGTTTTACAAAGCTAATTGTATCAAATGAAAGTCAAACGCAATCAAATAAAGCCATTTGAGTCAAATGAAGGTCAAACTCATTCAAACAAAGTTGTTTAAATTGAATGAAAGTGAAATGTATTCTACTAAGCTAATTGAATCAAATGAAAGTTAAACGCATTCAAACAAAGCTATTTGAATCAAATGAGAGTCAAATACATTCTACAAAGCTAATTGAATCAAATGAAATTCAAACACATTCAAACAAAGCTAATTGAACCAAATGAAAGTCAAACACATTCAAACAAAGCTATTTGAATCAAATGAGAGTCAAATACATTCAAACAAAGCTAATTAAATTAAATAAAAGTCAAACATATTCTACATACCTAATTGAATCAAATGAAAGTCAAACACATTCAAACAAAGCTAATTGAATCAAATGATAGTCAAACACATTCAAGCAAAGCTATTTGAATCAAATGAAAGTCGAATACATTCTACAAAGCTAATTGAATCAAATGAATGTCAAACACATTAAAATAAAGCTATTTGAATCAAATGAAAGTCAAATAAGTTCTACAAAGCTAATTGTATCAAATGAAAGTCCAACGCAATCGAATAAAGCTATTTTAGTCAAATGAAAGTCAAACACATTCAAACAAAGTTGTTTAAATTAAATTAAAGTGAAATGTATTCTACAAAGCTAATTGAATCAAATGAAAGTTAAACGCATTCAAACAAAGCTATTTGAATCAAATGAAAATCAAATACATTCAAACAAAGCTAAATGAATCAAATGAAAGTCAAACATATTCAAACAAAGCTAATTGAATCAAATGATAGTCAAACACATTCAAACAAAGCTAAATGAATCAAATGAAAGTCAAACATATTCAAACAAGGCTAATTGAATCAAATGGAAGTCAAGCACATTCAAACAAAGCTATTTTAATCAAATGAAAGTCAAATATATTCTACAAAGCTAATTGAATCAAATGAAAGTCAAACACATTCAAACAAAGCTTTTTGAATCAAATGAAAGTCAAATACGTTCTACAAAGCTAATTGTATCAAATGAAAGTCAAACGCAATCAAATAAAGCTATTTGAGTCAAATGAAAGTCAAACACATTCAAACAAAGTTGTTTAAATTAAATGAAAGTGAAATGTATTCTACAAGCTAATTGACTCAAATAAAAGTTAAAAGCATTCAAACAAAGCTATTTGAATTAAATGAAAGTCAAATACATTCAACAAAGCTAATTGAATCAAATGAAAGTCACACATATTCAAACAAAGCTAATTGAATCAGATGAAAGTCAAGCACATTCAAACAAAGCTATTTTAATCAAATGAAAGTCAAATACATTCTACAAAGCTAATTGAATCATGTGAAAGTCAAACACATTCAAACAAAGCTATTTGAATCAAATGAAAGTCAAACACATTCAAACAAAGCTATTTGAATCAAATGAGAGTCAAATACATTCAAACAAAGCTAATTAAATCAAATAAAAGTCTAATACATTCAACAACGCTAATTGAATAAAATAAAAGTCAAACACATTCAAACAAAGCTAATTGAATCAAATGAAAGTCAAACACATTCAAACAAAGCTATTTGAATCAAATAAAAGTTAAATACATTCTACAAAGCTAATTGAATTAAATGAAAGTCAAACACATTCAAACAAAGCTATTTGAATCAATTGAAAGTCAAAGATATTCTACAAAGCAGATGGAATCAAATGAATGTCAAACACATTCAAACAAAGCTATTTGAATCAAATGAAATTCAAATAAGTTCTACAAAGCTAATTGTATTAAATGAAAGTCAAACGCAATCAAATAAAGCTATTTGAGTCAAATGAAAGTCAAATACATTCAAACAAAGTTGTTTAAATTGAATGAAAGTGAAATGTATTCTACTAAGCTAATTGAATCAAATGAAAGTTAAACGCATTCAAACAAAGCTATTTGAATCAAATGAGAGTCAAATATATTCTACAAAGCTAATTGAATCAAATGAAAGTCAAACACATTCAAACAAAGCTAATTGAACCAACTGAAAGTCAAACACATTCAAACAAAGCTATTTGAATCAAATGAGAGTCAAATACATTCAAACAAATCTAATTAAATCAAATAAAAGTCAAATACATTCTACAAAGCTAATTGAATTAAATTAAAGTCAAACACATTCAAACAAAGCTAATTGAATCAAATGAAAGTCAAACACATTCAAACAAAGCTATTTGAATCAAATGAAAGTCAAATACATTCTACAAAGCTAATTGAATCAAATGAAAGTCAAACACATTCAAACAAAGCTATTTGAATCAATTGAAAGTCAAAGATATTCTACAAAGCTGATGGAATCAAATGAACGTCAAACACATTCAAACAAAGCCATTTAAATCAAATGAAAGTCAAATAAGTTCTACAAAGCTAATTGTATCAAATGAAAGTCAAACACAATCAAATAAAGCTATTTGAGTCAAATGAAAGTCAAACACATTCAAACAAAGTTGTTTAAATTGAATGAAAGTGAAATGTATTCTACTAAGCCAATTGAATCAAATGAAAGTTAAACGCATTCAAACAAAGCTATTTGAATCAAATGAGAGTCAAATACATTCTACGAAGCTAATTGAATCAAATGAAAGTCAAACACATTCAAACAAAGCTAATTGAACCAAATGAAAGTCAAACACATTCAAACAAAGCTATTTGAATCAAATGAGAGTCAAATACATTCAAACAAAGCTAATTAAATTAAATAAAAGTCAAATACATTCTGCATAGCTAATTGAATCAAATGAAAGTCAAACACACTCAAACAAAGCTAATTGAATCAAATGAAAGTCAAACACATTCAAACAAAGTTGTTTGACTCAAATGAAAGTCAAATACATTCTACAAAGCTAATTGAATCAAATGAAAGTCATACACATTCAAACAACGCTACTGGAATCAATTGAAAGTCAAAGATATTCTACAAAGCTAATGGAATCAAATGAATGTCAAACACATTAAAACAAAGCTATTTGAATCAAATGAAAGTCAAATAAGTTCTACAAAGCAAATTGTATCAAATGAAAGTCAAACGCAATCAAATAAAGCTATTTTAGTTAAATGAAAGTCAAACACATTCAAACAAAGTTGTTTAAATTAAATTAAAGTGAAATGTATTCTACAAAGCTAATTGAATCAAATGAAAGTTAAACGCATTCAAACAAAGCTATTTGAATCAAATGAGAGTCAAATACATTCTACAAAGCTAATTGAATCAAATGAAAGTCAAACACATTAACAAAGCTAATTGAATCAAATGATAGTCAAACACATTCAAACAAAGCTAATTGAATCAAATGAAAGTCAAACGCATTCAAACAAAGCTAATTGAATCAAATGAAAGTCAAGCACATTCAAACAATATTTTAATCAAATGAAAGTCAAATACATTCTACAAAGCTAATTGAATCAAATGAAAGTCAAACACATTCAAACAAAGCTTTTTGAATCAAATGAAAGTCAAATACGTTCTACAAAGCTAATTGTATCAAATGAAAGTCAAACGCAATCAAATAAAGCTTTTTGAGTCAAATGAAAGTCAAACACATTCAAACAAAGTTGTTTAAATTAAATGAAAGTGAAATTTATTCTACAAAGCTAATTGAATCAAATGAAAGTTAAAAGCATTCAAACAAAGCTATTTGAATCAAATGAAAGTCAAATACATTCAACAAAGCTAATTGAATCAAATGAAAGTCACACATATTCAAACAAAGCTAATTGAATCAGATGAAAGTCAAGCACATTCAAACAAAGCTATTTTAATCAAATGAAAGTCAAATACATTCTACAAAGCTAATTGAATCAAATGAAAGTCAAACACATTCAAACAAAGCTATTTGAATCAAATGAAAGTCAAACACATTCAAACAAAGCTATTTGAATCAAATGAGAGTCAAATACATTCAAACAAAGCTAATTAAATCAAATAAAAGTCTAATACATTCTACAACGCTAATTGAATAAAATTAAAGTCAAACACATTCAAACAAAGCTAATTGAATCAAATGAAAGTCAAACACATTCAAACAACGCTACTTGAATCAATTGAAAGTCAAAGATATTCTACAAAGCTAATTGAATCAAATGAATGTCAAACACATTAAAATAAAGCTATTTGAATCAAATGAAAGTCAAATAAGTTCTACAAAGCTAATTGTATCAAATGAAAGTCCAACGCAATCAAATAAAGCTATTTTAGTTAAATGAAAGTCAAACACATTCAAACAAAGTTATTTGAATCAAATGAAAGTTAAACGTATTCAAACAAAGCTATTTGAATCAAATGAGAGTCAAATACATTCTACAAAGCTAATTGAATCAAATGAAAGTCAAACACATTCAAACAAAGCTAATTGAATCAAATGATAGTCAAACACATTCAAACAAAGCTAATTGAATCAAATGAAAGTCAAACATATTCAAACAAGGCTAATTGAATCAAATGAAAGTCAAGCACATTCAAACAAAGCTATTTTAATCAAATGAAAGTCAAATATATTCTACAAAGCTAATTGAATCAAATGAAAGTCAAACACATTCAAACAAAGCTTTTTGAATCAAATGAAAGTCAAATACGTTCTACAAAGCTAATTGTATCAAAAGAAAGTCAAACGCAATCAAATAAAGCTATTTGAGTCAAATGAAAGTCAAACACATTCAAACAAAGTTGTTTAAATTAAATGAAAGTGAAATGTATTCTACAAGCTAATTGACTCAAATAAAAGTTAAAAGAATTCAAACAAAGCTATTTGAATCAAATGAAAGTCAAATACATTCAACAAAGCTAATTGAATCAAATGAAAGTCACACATATTCAAACAAAGCTAATTGAATCAGATGAAAGTCGAGCACATTTAAACAAAGCTATTTTAATCAAATGAAAGTCAAATACATTCTACAAAGCTAATTGAATCATGTGAAAGTCAAACACATTCAAACAAAGCTATTTGAATCAAATGAAAGTCAAACACATTCAAACAAAGCTATTTGAATCAAATGAGAGTCAAATACATTCAAACAAAGCTAATTAAATCAAATAAAAGTCTAATACATTCAACAACGCTAATTGAATAAAATTAAAGTCAAACACATTCAAACAAAGCTAATTGAATCAAATGAAAGTCAAACACATTCAAACAAAGCTATTTGAATCAAATAAAAGTTAAATACATTCTACAAAGCTAATTGAATTAAATGAAAGTCAAACACATTCAAACAAAGCTATTTGAATCAATTGAAAGTCAAAGATATTCTACAAAGCTGATGGAATCAAATGAATGTCAAACACATTCAAACAAAGCTATTTGAATCAAATGAAATTCAAATAAGTTCTACAAAGCTAATTGTATTAAATGAAAGTCAAACACAATCAAATAAAGCTATTTGAGTCAAATGAAAGTCAAATACATTCAAACAAAGTTGTTTAAATTGAATGAAAGTGAAATGTATTCTACTAAGCTAATTGAATCAAATGAAAGTTAAACGCATTCAAACAAAGCTATTTGAATCAAATGAGAGTCAAATATATTCTACAAAGCTAATTGAATCAAATGAAAGTCAAACACATTCAAACAAAGCTAATTGAACCAACTGAAAGTCAAACACATTCAAACAAAGCTATTTGAATCAAATGAGAGTCAAATACATTCAAACAAATCTAATTAAATCAAATAAAAGTCAAATACATTCTACAAAGCTAATTGAATGAAATTAAAGTCAAACACATTCAAACAAAGCTAATTGAATCAAATGAAAGTCAAACACATTCAAACAAAGCTATTTGAATCAAATGAAAGTCAAATACATTCTACAAAGCTAATTGAATCAAATGAAAGTCAAACACATTCAAACAAAGCTATTTGAATCAATTGAAAGTCAAAGATATTCTACAAAGCTGATGGAATCAAATGAACGTCAAACACATTCAAACAAAGCCATTTGAATCAAATGAAAGTCAAATAAGTTCTACAAAGCTAATTGTATCAAATGAAAGTCAAACGCAATCAAATAAAGCTATTTGAGTCAAATGAAAGTCAAACACATTCAAACAAAGTTGTTTAAATTGAATGAAAGTGAAATGTATTCTACTAAGCTAATTGATTCAAATGAAAGTTATTAAACGCATTCAAACAAAGCTATTTGAATCAAATGAGAGTCAAATACATTCTACGAAGCTAATTGAATCAAATGAAAGTCAAACACATTCAAACAAAGCTAATTGAATCAAATGAAAGTCAAACACATTCAAACAAAGCTATTTGAATCAAATAAAAGTTAAATACATTCTACAAAGCCAATTGAATTAAATGAAAGTCAAACACATTCAAACAAAGCTATTTGAATCAATTGAAAGTCAAAGATATTCTACAAAGCTGATGGAATCAAATGAATGTCAAACACATTCAAACAATGCTATTTGAATCAAATGAAATTCAAATAAGTTCTACAAAGCTAATTGTATTAAATGAAAGTCAAACGCAATCAAATAAAGCTATTTGAGTCAAATGAAAGTCAAATACATTCAAACAAAGTTGTTTAAATTGAATGAAAGTGAAATGTATTCTACTAAGCTAATTGAATCAAATGAAAGTTAAACGCATTCAAACAAAGCTATTTGAATCAAATGAGAGTCAAATATATTCTACAAAGCTAATTGAATCAAATGAAAGTCAAACACATTCAAACAAAGCTAATTGAACCAACTGAAAGTCAAACACATTCAAACAAAGCTATTTGAATCAAATGAGAGTCAAATACATTCAAACAAATCTAATTAAATCAAATAAAAGTCAAATACATTCTACAAAGCTAATTGAATTAAATTAAAGTCAAACACATTCAAACAAAGCTAATTGAATCAAATGAAAGTCAAACACATTCAAACAAAGCTATTTGAATCAAATGAAAGTCAAATACATTCTACAAAGCTAATTGAATCAAATGAAAGTCAAACACATTCAAACAAAGCTATTTGAATCAATTGAAAGTCAAATACATTCTACAAAGCTAATTAAATCAAATGAAAGTCAAACACATTCAAACAAAGCTTTTTGAATTAAATGAAAGTCAAATACGTTCTACAAAGCTAATTGTATCAAATGAAAGTCAAACGCAATCAAATAAAGCTATTTGAGTCAAATGAAAGTCAAACACATTCAAACAAAGTTGTTTAAATTGAATGAAAGTGAAATGTATTCTACTAAGCTAATTGGATCAAATGAAAGTTAAACGCATTCAAACAAAGCTATTAGAATCAAATGAGAGTCAAATACATTCTACGAAGCTAATTGAATCAAATGAAAGTCAAACACATTCAAACAAAGCTAATTGAACCAAATGAAAGTCAAACACATTCAAACAAAGCTATTTGAATCAAATGAGAGTCAAATACATTCAAACAAAGCTAATTAAATTAAATAAAAGTCAAATACATTCTGCATAGCTAATTGAATCAAATGAAAGTCAAACACATTCAAACAAAGCTAATTGAATCAAATGAAAGTCAAACACATTCAAACAAAGTTGTTTGACTCAAATGAAAGTCAAATACATTCTACAAAGCTAATCGAATCAAATGAAAGTCATACACATTCAAACAACGCTACTTGAATCAATTGAAAGTCAAAGATATTCTACAAAGCTAATGGAATCAAATGAATGTCAAACACATTAAAACAAAGCTATTTGAATCAAATGAAAGTCAAATAAGTTCTACAAAGCAAATTGTATCAAATGAAAGTCAAACGCAATCAAATAAAGCTATTTTAGTTAAATGAAAGTCAAACACATTCAAACAAAGTTGTTTAAATTAAATTAAAGTGAAATGTATTCTTCAAAGCTAATTGAATCAAATGAAAGTTAAACGCATTAAAACAAAGCTATTTGAATCAAATGAGAGTCAAATACATTCTACAAAGCTAATTGAATCAAATGAAAGTCAAACACATTCAAACAAAGCTAATTGAATAAAATGATAGTCAAACACATTCAAACAAAGCTAATTGAATCAAATGAAAGTCAAACACATTCAAACAAAGCTAATTGAATCAAATGAAAGTCAAGCACATTCAAACAAAGCTATTTTAATCAAATGAAAGTCAAATACATTCTACAAAGCTAATTAAATCAAATGAAAGTCAAACACATTCAAACAAAGCTTTTTGAATTAAATGAAAGTCAAATACGTTCTACAAAGCTAATTGTATCAAATGAAAGTCAAACGCAATCAAATAAAGCTATTTGAGTCAAATGAAAGTCAAACACATTCAAACAAAGTTGTTTAAATTAAATGAAAGTGAAATGTATTCTACAAAGCTAATTGAATCAAATGAAAGTTAAAAGCATTCAAACAAAGCTTTTTGAATCAAATGAGAGTCAAATACATTCTACAAAGCTAATTGAATCAAATGATAGTCAAACACATTCAAACAAAGCTAATTGAATCAAATGAAAGTCAAACACATTCAAACAAAGCTAATTCAATAAAATGAAAGTTAAGCACATTCAAACAAAGCTATTTTAATCAAATGAAAGTCAAATACATTTTACCAAGCTAATTGAATCAAATGAAAGTCAAACACATTCAAACAAAGCTATTTGAATCAAATGAAAGTCAAATACGTTCTACAAAGCTAATTGAATCAAATGAAAGTCAAACACATTCAA
Source organism: Chenopodium quinoa (assembly GCF_001683475.1). NCBI lineage: Eukaryota > Viridiplantae > Streptophyta > Magnoliopsida > Caryophyllales > Amaranthaceae > Chenopodium > Chenopodium quinoa. The sequence continues at coordinate 86,739 of NW_018743000.1, read as the reverse complement.
ACAAAGCTAATTGAATAAAATGAAAGTCAAATACATTCAACAAAGCTAATTGAATCGAATGAAAGTCACACATATTCAAACAAAGCTAATTGAATCAGATGAAAGTCAAGCACATTCAAACAAAGCTATTTTAATCAAATGAAAGTCAAATACATTCTACAAAGCTAATTGAATCAAATGAAAGTCAAACACATTCAAACAAAGCTAATTGAATCAAATGAAAGTCAAATACATTCTACAAAGCTAATTTAATCAAATGAAAGTCAAACACATTCAAACAAAGCTAATTGAATCAAATAAAAGTTCAAAACATTCAAACAAAGCTAATTGAATCAAATGAAAGTCAAACACATTCAAACAAAGCTAATTGAATCAAATGAAAGTTAAACACATTCAAACAAAGCTAATTGAATCAAATGAAAGTCAAACACATTCAAACAAAGCTAATTGAATCAAATGAAAGTCAAACACATTCAAACAAAGCTATTTGAACAAATGAAAGTTAAATACATTCTACAAAGCTAATTGAATCAAATGAAAGTCAAACACATTCAAACAATGCTATTTGAATCAATTGAAAGTCAAAGATATTCTACAAAGCTGATGGAATCAAATGAATGTCAAACACATTCAAACAAAGCTATTTGAATCAAATGAAAGTCAAATAAGTTCTACAAAGCTAATTGAATCAAATGAAAGTCAAGCACATTCAAACAATATTTTAATCAAATGAAAGTCAAGCACATTCAAACAATATTTTAATCAAATGAAAGTCAAATACATTCTACAAAGCTAATTGAATCAAATGAAAGTCAAACACATTCAAACAAAGCTAATTGAATCAAATGATAGTCAAACACATTCAAACAAAGCTAATTGAATCAAATGAAAGTCAAACACATTCAAACAAAGTTAATTGAATCAAATGAAAGTCAAGCACATTCAAACAAAGCTATTTTAATCAAATGAAAGTCAAATACATTCTACAAAGCTAATTGAATCAAATGAAAGTCAAACACATTCAAACAAAGCTTTTTGAATTAAATGAAAGTCAAATACGTTCTACAAAGCTAATTGTATCAATTGAAAGTCAAACGCAATCAAATAAAGCTATTTGAGTCAAATGAAAGTCAAACACATTCAAACAAAGTTGTTTAAATTAAATGAAAGTGAAATGTATTCTACAAAGCTAATTGAATCAAATGAAAGTTAAAAGCATTCAAACAAAGCTATTTGAATCAAATGAAAGTCAAATACTATCAACAAACCTAATTGAATCGAATGAAAGTCACACATATTCAAACAAAGCTAATTGAATCAGATGAAAGTCAAGCACATTCAAACAACACTATTTTAATAAAATGAAAGTCAAATACATTCTACAAAGCTAATTGAATCAAATGATAGTCAAACACATTCAAACAAAGCTAATTGAATCAAATGAAAGTCAAATACATTCTACAAAGCTAATTTAATCAAATGAAAGTCAAACACATTCAAACAAAGCTAATGGAATGAAATGAAAGTTAAACACATTCAAACGAAGCTATTTGAATCAAATGAGAGTCAAATACATTCTACAAAGCTATTTGAATCAAATGAAAGTCAAACACATTCAAACAAAGCTATTTGAAGAAAATGAAAGTCAAATACATTCTACAAAGCAAATTGAAACAAATGAAAGTCAAACACAGTCAAACAAAGTTATTTGACTCAAATGAAAGTCAAAAACATTCTACAAAGCTAATTGAATCAAATGAAAGTCAAACACATTCAAACAAAGCTATTTGAATCAATTGAAAGTCAAAGATATTTTACAAAGCTGATGGAATCAAATGAATGTCAAACACATTCAAACAAAGCTATTTGAATCAAATGAAAGTCAAATAAGTTCTACAAAGCTAATTGTATTAAATGAAAGTCAAACGCAATCAAATAAAGCTATTTGAGTCAAATGAAAGTCAAACACATTCAAACAAAATTGTTTAAATTGAATGAAAGTGAAATGTATTCTACTAAGCTAATTGAATCAAATGAAAGTTAAACGCATTCAAACAAAGCTATTTGAATCAAATGAGAGTCAAATACATTCTACAAAGCTAACTGAATCAAATGAAAGTCAAACACATTCAAACAAAGAAAATTGAATCAAATGAAAGTCAAACACATTCGAACAAAGCTAATTGAATCAAATGAAAGTTAAACACATTCAAACAATGCTAATTGAATCAAATGAAAGTCAAACACATTCAAACAACGCTAATTGAATCAAATGAAAGTCAAACACATTCAAACAAAGCTATTTTAATTAAATGAATGTCAAATACATTCTACAAAGCTAATTGAATCAAATGAAAGTCATACACATTCAAACAAAGCTACTTGAATCAATTGAAAGTCAAAGATATTCTACAAAGCTGATGGAATCAAATGAATGTCAAACACATTTAAACAAAGCTATTTGAATCAAATGAAAGTCAAATAAGTTCTACAAAGCTAATTGTATCAAATGAAAGTCAAACGCAATCAAATAAAGCTATTTGAGTCAAATGAAAGTTTAACACATTCAAACAAAGTTGTTTAAATTAAATGAAAGTGAAATGTATTCTACAAAGCTAATTGAATCAAATGAAAGTTAACGCATTCAAACAAAGCTATTTGAATCAAATGAGAGTCAAATACATTCTACAAAGCTAATAGAATCTAATGAAAGTCAAACACAATCAAACGAAGCTAATTGAATCAAATGATAGTCAAACACTGATGCGTTTCTTGATTCGTTTGGTCTTAGGTTTAAACAAGCTTCACTCGTTTGTTTTCGCCTAAGGGTTCTAAATCTGATTTCAAGGCTTCACTCACCTTAATCTCGTGATTTAGGGGTTTTTTGAGGATAGTTTGAATTAGCTTCACTCACTAATTAATCTAACCTCTCTTAAATCAGGTTTCACTCGCCTAATCTAAGGGTTTTTATGTTTAACTTCACTCGTCAAACACAAAGAAAACTTGGAAAGAAACGTTCCAAATTAACAAGCAATAAAGCTTTAATCAACAAAAAAAACTTGTATAATTTGAAGTTTACAACCTTTATTTATAGACTCAAAACTAATCCTAAACCTAATCAAATTAGAAAACTAATCCTAATTGAATTAGAATCCCATTTGACCTAGAAAACCTAAGAAAACCGAAACTTGATCCCCAAGTTCCTAATTCGGATATGACTAAACTAACTAAGTTTAATTCAACTTAGATTAGGTTATTCAATCCTCCTAAAACACCTAGACACGCCTAAAAACCAAAGTCAAGTCCTAATCCACTTAGGAATTTACTTTGCTAAAAACAAGTCCTAATCCAATTAGGAATCTCTTTTGCTAAAGACAAGTCCTAATTCAAATAGGAACTCACTAGACCAAAACAATTCCTAATCAAAATAGAAATCCTAATGCTTAAAACAAGAAAAACCCTTTCAAGTGAAAGGTAAAAACTTGTAAGCCAAAATCTAATCTAAGAAACATTAAAGAAACGGACCAAGAAAGGAAACGTTGAATGCATCCGCATCATACTCCTCCTCTTGAAAACGAACTTGTCCTCAAGTTACATCATAACAAGGAACGAGATCATTTGCGCTAAGAGAAGCACAAACGCCTTCACCAAGTAGCACTTGAAATGTATCATAATTCTCCCTATGCACGATTTTAAAAGGCCCTTCATCAAAGGATTCATGCTTGTCTTTGCGGTTGTTGTATAACCTCTGTGCACTCAAAGAAAGCCACACATAGTCACCTATCTCAAATGGAGACTTACGAACAAGTTGAAGCACTCTATCTTGCTGCTTGTCTTTCTTCTTCCTTTTACTTGAACCACCTTCATCACATGTAGAAAGAGAAATAACCTTGCTGCCATCATGTTGCATAGGTTCGAATTTAGGAGGTAAAGGTTTTAATCCAATCCTTTTCCCTTTATGTAGAACTGAAACCACATTCTTCTTTGCAAGGTAGATCACATCACGATCAAATTGCCAAGGACGGCCTAGCAACAAAGCACATGCATCCATAGGAACAACATCACACCATACTTTGTCTTCAAACTCACCAATTGTAAAAGAAACCAATGCTTGTTTCGAAACATGTACTCCTCCAACATTTGTGAGCCAATTAAGTTTGTAAGGATTAGGATGGTTCCTAGTCTCAAGCTGCAATGTATCCGTCATCTTCTTAGAGCATGCATTAGTACAAGAACCATTATCCACAATAACTGAACAACTACGCCCATTCACTAAGCATCTAGTGTGAAACAAGTTCTCCCTTTGTGCCATATCAGTCAAAGGAGTAGATTGAGCATGGAGAAGCTTTCTCAAAACAAGTGTGTTGTGATCCGGGGCTGCCTCACACAATGGTTGCTCTTCACACTCTTCCTCAAAGTCATATTCATTCTCCTCTCCTTCACGTTGCTCTTTTAGAAGTAAAGCAAGTTTAGCATCCTCCTCTTCTAAGGCTTGGTATCTTGTTAATGTCATGACCCTTCTATTAGGACACTCGGACTTGTAGTGACCTCTACCTTGACACTTGAAACACTTGATCTCCTCTTCAAGACTCTTCCTATGATGCATGAACGTAATGTGTCGTTCCATCAAAACAGTCATCTGTTCAAGCAAGTGAGTGATCGTTGATTTATTCTCCATGTTTGCGCACAATCAGTAATTTTCCCTCGAAAGTTTGTTGCTGTAGATTTTGCGTCACTTATCCAATGACCACGAAATTTTACAGTCTATAATTTTAGTCCAATAGGAATCCAACCCAAAAAAAATCACCGAAAAATACCAAGTAGATAGTTTGCAGTAACCTAAAACTTCCAACTGGTCCAGATCTGCGCCGAGAAGAACAAGAACCAAGAAACTAGCACGAATTGATTCTTGATTGCTCAAGAACAAGGATATAACGACTCAATAATCACACCAACAGCTCTGATACCATTTGATGCGTTTCTTGATTCGTTTGGTCTTAGGTTTAAACAAGCTTCACTCGTTTGTTTTCGCCTAAGGGTTCTAAATCTGATTTCAAGGCTTCACTCACCTTAATCTCGTGATTTAGGGGTTTTTTGAGGATAGTTTGAATTAGCTTCACTCACTAATTAATCTAACCTCTCTTAAATCAGGTTTCACTCGCCTAATCTAAGGGTTTTTATGTTTAACTTCACTCGTCAAACACAAAGAAAACTTGGAAAGAAACGTTCCAAATTAACAAGCAATAAAGCTTTAATCAACAAAAAAAACTTGTATAATTTGAAGTTTACAACCTTTATTTATAGACTCAAAACTAATCCTAAACCTAATCAAATTAGAAAACTAATCCTAATTGAATTAGAATCCCATTTGACCTAGAAAACCTAAGAAAACCGAAACTTGATCCCCAAGTTCCTAATTCGGATATGACTAAACTAACTAAGTTTAATTCAACTTAGATTAGGTTATTCAATCCTCCTAAAACACCTAGACACGCCTAAAAACCAAAGTCAAGTCCTAATCCACTTAGGAATTTACTTTGCTAAAAACAAGTCCTAATCCAATTAGGAATCTCTTTTGCTAAAGACAAGTCCTAATTCAAATAGGAACTCACTAGACCAAAACAATTCCTAATCAAAATAGAAATCCTAATGCTTAAAACAAGAAAAACCCTTTCAAGTGAAAGGTAAAAACTTGTAAGCCAAAATCTAATCTAAGAAACATTAAAGAAACGGACCAAGAAAGGAAACGTTGAATGCATCCGCATCATAGAAACGGACCAAGAAAGGAAACGTTGAATGCATCCGCATCAAACACATTCAAACAAAGCTAATTGAATCAAATGAAAGTTAAACACATTCAAACAAAGCTAATTGAATCAAATGAAAGTCAAACACATTCAAACAACGCTAATTGAATCAAATGAAAGTCAAACACATTCAAACAAAGCTATTTTAATTAAATGAATGTCAAATACATTCTACAAAGCTAATTGAATCAAATGAAAGTCATACACATTCAAACAAAGCTATTTGAATCAATTGAAAGTCAAAGATATTCTACAAAGCTGATGGAATCAAATGAACGTCAAACACATTCAAACAAAGCCATTTAAATCAAATGAAAGTCAAATAAGTTCTACAAAGCTAATTATATCAAATGAAAGTCAAACGCAATCAAATAAAGCTATTTGAGTGAAATGAAAGTCAAACACATTCAAACAAAGTTGTTTAAATTAAATGAAAGTTAAATGTATTCTACAAAGCTAATTGAATCAAATGAAAGTTAAACGCATTCAAACAAAGCTATTTGAATCAAATAAGAGTCAAATACATTCTACAAAGCTAATAGAATCAAATGAAAGTCAAACACAATCAAACGAAGCTAATTGAATCAAATGATAGTCAAACACATTCAAACAAAGCTAATTGAATCAAATGAAAGTCAAACACATTCAAACAAAGCTAATTGAATCAAATGAAAGTCAAGCACATTCAAACAAAGCTATTTTAATCAAATGAAAGTCAAATACATTCTACAAAGCTAATTGAATCAAATGAAAGTCAAACACATTCAAACAAAGCTTTTTGAATCAAATGAAAGCCAAATACGTTCTACAAAGCTAATTGTATCAAATGAAAGTCAAACGCAATCAAATAAAGCTATTTGTGTCAAATGAAAGTCAAACACATTCAAACAAAGTTGTTTAAATTAAATGAAAGTGAAATGTATTCTACAAAGCTAATTGAATCAAATGAAAGTTAAACGCATTCAAACAAAGCTATTTGAATCAATTGAAAGTCAAAGATATTCTACAAAGCTGATGGAATCAAATGAATGTCAAACACATTCAAACAAAGCTAATTGAATCAAATGATAGTGAAACACATTCAAACAAAGCTAATTGAATCAAATGAAAGTCAAACACATTCAAACAAAGCTAATTGAATCAAATGAAAGTCAAGCACATTCAAACAAAGCTATTTAAATCAAATGAAAGTCAAATACATTCTACAAAGCTAATTGAATCAAATGAAAGTCAAAGACATTCAAACAAAGCTTTTTGAATCAAATGAAAGTCAAATACGTTCTACAAAGCTAATTGTATCAAATGAAAGTCAAACGCAATCAAATAAAGCTATTTGAGTCAAATGAAAGTCAAACACATTCAAACAAAGTTGTTTAAATTAAATGAAAGTGAAATGTATTCTACAATGCTGAATCAAATGAAAGTTAAAAGCATTCAAACAAAGCTATTTGAATCAAATGAAAGTCAAATACATTCAACAAAGCTAATTGAATCAAATGAAAGTCAAATACATTCAACAAAGCTAATTGAATTAAATGAAAGTCACACATATTCAAACAAAGGTAATTGAATCAGATGAAAGTCAAGCACATTCAAACAAAGCTATTTTAATCAAATGAAAGTCAAATACATTCTACAAAGCTAATTGAATCAAATGAAAGTCAAACACATTCAAACAAAGCTATTTGAATCAAATAAAGGTCAAACACATTCAAACAAAGCTATTTGAATCAAATGAGAGTTAAATACATTCAAACAAAGCTAATTAAATCAAATAAAAGTCTAATACATTCTACAAAGCTAATTGAATAAAATTAAAGTCAAACACATTCAAACAAAGCTAATTTGAATCAAATGAAAGTAAAACACATTCAAACAAAGCTATTTGAATCAAATGAAAGTCAAATACATTCTACAAAGCTAATTGAATCAAATAAAAGTCATACACATTCAAACAAAGCTATTTTAATCAATTGAAAGTCAAAGATATTCTACAAAGCTAATTGAATTAAATGAAAGTCAAACACATTCAAACAAAGCTTTTTGAATCAAATGAAAGTCAAATACGTTCTACAAAGCTAATTGTATCAAATGAAAGTCAAACGCAATCAAATAAAGCTATTTGAGTCAAATGAAAGTCAAACACATTCAAACAAAGTTGTTTAAATTAAATGAAAGTGAAATGTATTCTACAAAGCTAATTGAATCAAATGAAAGTTAAACGCATTCAAACAAAGCTATTTGAATCAAATGAGAGTCAAATAAATTCTACAAAGCTAATTGAATCAAATGAAAGTCAAACACATTCAAACAAAGCTAATAGAATCAAATGATAGTAAAACACATTCAAACAAAGCTAATTGAATCAAATGAAAATCAAACACATTCAAACAAAGCTAATTGAATCAAATGAAAGTCAAGCACATTCAAACAAAGCTATTTTAATCAAATGAAAGTCAAATACATTCTACAAAGCTAATTGAATCAAATGAAAGTCAAACACATTCAAACAAAGCTTTTTGAATCAAATGAAAGTCAAATACGTTCTACAAAGCTAATTGTATCAAATGAAAGTCAAACGCAATCAAATAAAGCTATTAGAGTCAAATGAAAGTCAAACACATTCAAACAAAGTTGTTTAAGTTAAATGAAAGTGAAATGTATTCTACAAAGCTAATTAAATCAAATGAAAGTTAAAAGCATTCAAACAAAGCTATTTGAATCAAATGAAAGTCAAATACATTCAACAAAGCTAATTGAATCAAAAGAAAGTCACACATATTCAAACAAAGCTAATTGAATCAGATGAAAGTCAAGCACATTCAAACAAAGCTATTTTAATCAAATGAAAGTCAAATACATTCTACAAAGCTAATTGAATCAAATGAAAGTCAAACACATTCAAACAAAGCTATTTGAATCAAATGAAAGTCAAACACATTCAAACAAAGCTATTTGAATCAAATGAGAGTCAAATACATTCAAACAAAGCTAATTAAATCAAATAACAGTCTAATACATTCTACAACGCTAATTGAATAAAATTAAAGTCAAACACATTCAAACAAAGCTAATTGAATCAAATGAAAGTCAAACACATTCAAACAAAGCTATTTGAATCAAATAAAAGTTAAATACATTCTACAAAGCTAATTGAATTAAATGAAAGTCAAACACATTCAAACAAAGCTATTTGAATCAATTGAAAGTCAAAGATATTCTACAAAGCAGATGGAATCAAATGAATGTCAAACACATTCAAACAAAGCTATTTGAATCAAATGAAAGTCAAACACATTCAAACAAAGCTATTTGAATCAAATGAGAGTCAAATACATTCAAACAAAGCTAATTAAATCAAATAACAGTCTAATACATTCTACAACGCTAATTGAATAAAATTAAAGTCAAACACATTCAAACAAAGCTAATTGAATCAAATGAAAGTCAAACACATTCAAACAAAGCTATTTGAATCAAATGAAAGTCAAATACATTCTACAAAGCTAATTGAATCAAATGAAAGTCATACACATTCAAACAAAGCTATTTGAATCAATTGAAAGTCAAAGATATTCTTCAAAGCTAATTGAATCAAATATAAGTCAAACACATTCAAACGAAGCTTTTTGAATCAAATGAAAGTCAAATACGTTCTACAAAGCTAATTGTATCAAATGAAAGTCAAACGCAATCAAAAAAAGCTATTTGAGTCAAATGAAAGTCAAACACATTCAAACAAAGTTGTTTATATTAAATGAAAGTGAAATGTATTCTACAAAGCTAATTGAATCAAATGAAAGTTAAACGCATTCAAACAAAGCTATTTGAATCAAATGAGAGTCAAATAAATTCTACAAAACTAATTGAATCAAATGAAAGTCAAACATATTCAAACAAAGCTAATTGAATCAAATGATAGTCAAACACATTCAAACAAAGCTAATTGAATCAAATGAAAGTCAAACACATTCAAACAAAGCTAATTGAATCAAATGAAAGTCAAGCACATTCAAACAAAGCTATTTTAATCAAATGAAAGTCAAATACATTCTACAAAGCTAATTGAATCAAATGAAAGTCAAACACATTCAAACAAAGCTGTTTGAATCAAATGAAAGTCAAATACGTTCTACAAAGCTAATTGTATCAAATGAAAGTCAAACGCAATCAAATAAAGCTATTTGAGTCAAATGAAAGTCAAACACATTCAAACAAAGTTGTTTAAATTAAATGAAAGTGAAATGTATTCTACAAAGCTAATTAAATCAAATGAAAGTTAAAAGCATTCAAACAAAGCTAATTGAATCAAATGAAAGTCAAGCACATTCAAACAAAGCTATTTTAATCAAATGAAAGTCAAATACATTCACAAAGCTAATTGAATCAAATGAAAGTCAAACACATTCAAACAAAGCTTTTTGAATCAAATGAAAGTCTAATACGTTCTACAAAGCTAATTGTATCAAATGAAAGTCAAACGCAATCAAATAAAGCTATTCGAGTCAAATGAAAGTCAAACACATTCAAACAAAGTTGTTTAAGTTAAATGAAAGTGAAATGTATTCTACAAAGCTAATTAAATCAAATGAAAGTTAAAAGCATTCAAACAAAGCTATTTGAATCAAATGAAAGTCAAATACATTCAACAAAGCTAATTGAATCAAATGAAAGTCACACATATTCAAACAAAGCTAATTGAATCAGATGAAAGTCAAGCACATTCAAACAAAGCTATTTTAATCAAATGAAAGTCAAATACATTCTATAAAGCTAATTGAATCAAATGAAAGTCAAACACATTCAAACAAAGCTATTTGAATCAAATGAAAGTCAAACACATTCAAACAAAGCTATTTGAATCAAATGAGAGTCAAACACATTCATACAAAGCTAAATGAATCAAATGAAAGTCAAACACATTAGAACAAAGATTTCGAATCAAATGAATGTCAAATATATTCTACAAAGCTAATTGAATCAAATGAAAGTCAAACACATTCAAATAAAGCTATTTGAATCAAATGAAAGTCAAATACATTCTACAAAGCTAATTAAATCAAATGAAAGTCAAACACATTCAAACAAAGCTATTTGAATCAAATGAGAGTCAAATAAATTCAAACAAAGCTATTTGAATCAAATGAAAGTCAAATACATTATACAAAGCTAATTGAATCAAATGAAAGTCAAACACATTCATACAAAGCTAATTGAATCAAATGAAAGTCAAACACATTCAAACAAAGCTATTTTAATTAAATGAATGTCAAATACATTCTACAAAGCTAATTGAATCAAATGAAAGTCAAACACATTCAAACAAAGCTATTTGACTCAAATGAAAGTCAAATACATTCTACAAAGCTAATTGAATTAAATGAAAGTGAAACACATTCAAACAAAGTTATTTGAGTGAAATGAAAGTCAAATACATTCTACAAAGCTAATTGAATCAAATGAAAGTCAAACACATTCAAACAAAGCTATTTGAATCAAACGAAAGTCAAATACATTCTACAAAGCTAATTGAATCAAATGAAAGTCAAACACATTCAAACAAAGCTATTTGAATCAATTGAAAGTCAAAGATATTCTACAAAGCTGATGGAATCAAATGAATGTCAAACACATTCAAACAAAGCTATTTGAATCAAATGAAAGTCAAATAAGTTCTACAAAGCTAATTGTATGAAATGAAAGTCAAACGCAATCAAATAAAGCTATTTGAGTCAAATGAAAGTCAAACACATTCAAACAAAGTTGTTTAAATTGAATGAAAGTGAAATGTATTCTACTAACCTAATTGAATCAAATGAAAGTTAAACGCATTCAAACAAAGCTATTTGAATCAAATGAGAGTCAAATACATTCTACAAAGCTAATTGAATCAAATGAAAGTCAAACACATTCAACAAAGCTAATTGAATCAAATGAAAGTCAAACGCAATCAAACGAAGCTAATTGAATCAAATGAAAGTCAAGCACATTCAAACAAAGCTATATTAATCAAATGAAAGTCAAATACATTCTACAAAGCTAATTGAATCAAATGAAAGTCAAACACATTCAAACAAAGCTATTTGAATCAAATGTAAGTCAAATACGTTCTACAAAGCTAATTGAATCAAATGAAAGTCATACACATTCAAACAAAGCTATTTGAATCAATTGAAAGTCAAAGATATTCTACAAAGCTTATGGAATCAAATGAATGTCAAACACATTAAAACAAAGCTATTTGAATCAAATGAAAGTCAAATAAGTTCTACAAAGCTAATTGTATCAAATGAAAGTCAAACGCAATCAAATAAAGCTATTTAAGTCAAATAAAAGTCAAACACATTCAAACAAAGTTGTTTAACTTAAATGAAAGTGAAATGTATTTTACAAAGCTAATTGAATCAAATGAAAGTTAAACGCATTCAAACAAAGCTATTTGAATCAAATGAGAGTCAAATACATTCTACAAAGCTAATTGAATCAAATGAAAGTCAAACACATTCAAACAAAGCTAATTGAATCAAATGATAGTCAAACACATTCAAACAAAGCTAATTGAATCAAATTAAAGTCAAACACATTCAAACAAAGCTAATTGAATCAAATGAAAGTCAAGCACATTCAAACAAAGCTATTTTAATCAAATGAAAGTCAAATACATTCTACAAAGCTAATTGAATCAAATGAAAGTCAAACACATTCAAACAAAGCTTTTTGAATCAAATGAAAGTCTAATACGTTCTACAAAGCTAATTGTATCAAATGAAAGTCAAACGCAATCAAATAAAGCTATTTGAGTCAAATGAAAGTCAAACACATTCAAACAAAGTTGTTTAAATTAAATGAAAGTGAAATGTATTCTACAAAGCTAATTGAATGAAATGAAAGTTAAAAGCATTCAAACAAAGCTATTTGAATCAAATGAAAGTCAAATACATTCAACAAAGCTAATTGAATCAAATGAAAGTCACACATATTCAAACAAAGCTATTTTAATCAAATGAAAGTCAAATACATTCTACAAAGCTAATTGAATCAAATGAAAGTCAAACACATTCAAACAAAGCTATTTGAATCAAATGAAAGTCAAACACATTCAAACAAAGCTATTTGAATCAAATGAGAGTCAAATAAATTCAAACAAAGCTAATTGAATCAAATGAAAGTCAAATACATTCTACAAAGCTAATTGAATCAAATGAAAGTCATACACATTCAAACAAAGCTATTTGAATCAATTGAAAGTCAAAGATATTCTTCAAAGCTAATTGAATCAAATATAAGTCAAACACATTCAAACGAAGCTTTTTGAATCAAATGAAAGTCAAATACGTTCTACAAAGCTAATTGTATCAAATGAAAGTCAAACGCAATCAAAAAAAGCTATTTAAGTCAAATAAAAGTCAAACACATTCAAACAAAGTTGTTTAACTTAAATGAAAGTGAAATGTATTTTACAAAGCTAATTGAATCAAATGAAAGTTAAACGCATTCAAACAAAGCTATTTGAATCAAATGAGAGTCAAATACATTCTACAAAGCTAATTGAATCAAATGAAAGTCAAACACATTCAAACAAAGCTAATTGAATCAAATGATAGTCAAACACATTCAAACAAAGCTAATTGAATCAAATTAAAGTCAAACACATTCAAACAAAGCTAATTGAATCAAATGAAAGTCAAGCACATTCAAACAAAGCTATTTTAATCAAATGAAAGTCAAATACATTCTACAAAGCTAATTGAATCAAATGAAAGTCAAACACATTCAAACAAAGCTGTTTGAATCAAATGAAAGTCAAATACGTTCTACAAAGCTAATTGTATCAAATGAAAGTCAAACGCAATCAAATAAAGCTATTTGAGTCAAATGAAAGTCAAACACATTCAAACAAAGTTGTTTAAATTAAATGAAAGTGAAATGTATTCTACAAAGCTAATTAAATCAAATGAAAGTTAAAAGCATTCAAACAAAGCTAATTGAATCAAATGAAAGTCAAGCACATTCAAACAAAGCTATTTTAATCAAATGAAAGTCAAATACATTCACAAAGCTAATTGAATCAAATGAAAGTCAAACACATTCAAACAAAGCTTTTTGAATCAAATGAAAGTCTAATACGTTCTACAAAGCTAATTGTATCAAATGAAAGTCAAACGCAATCAAATAAAGCTATTCGAGTCAAATGAAAGTCAAACACATTCAAACAAAGTTGTTTAAGTTAAATGAAAGTGAAATGTATTCTACAAAGCTAATTAAATCAAATGAAAGTTAAAAGCATTCAAACAAAGCTATTTGAATCAAATGAAAGTCAAATACATTCAACAAAGCTAATTGAATCAAATGAAAGTCACACATATTCAAACAAAGCTAATTGAATCAGATGAAAGTCAAGCACATTCAAACAAAGCTATTTTAATCAAATGAAAGTCAAATACATTCTATAAAGCTAATTGAATCAAATGAAAGTCAAACACATTCAAACAAAGCTATTTGAATCAAATGAAAGTCAAACACATTCAAACAAAGCTATTTGAATCAAATGAGAGTCAAACACATTCATACAAAGCTAAATGAATCAAATGAAAGTCAAACACATTAGAACAAAGATTTCGAATCAAATGAATGTCAAATATATTCTACAAAGCTAATTGAATCAAATGAAAGTCAAACACATTCAAATAAAGCTATTTGAATCAAATGAAAGTCAAATACATTCTACAAAGCTAATTAAATCAAATGAAAGTCAAACACATTCAAACAAAGCTATTTGAATCAAATGAGAGTCAAATAAATTCAAACAAAGCTATTTGAATCAAATGAAAGTCAAATACATTATACAAAGCTAATTGAATCAAATGAAAGTCAAACACATTCATACAAAGCTAATTGAATCAAATGAAAGTCAAACACATTCAAACAAAGCTATTTTAATTAAATGAATGTCAAATACATTCTACAAAGCTAATTGAATCAAATGAAAGTCAAACACATTCAAACAAAGCTATTTGACTCAAATGAAAGTCAAATACATTCTACAAAGCTAATTGAATTAAATGAAAGTGAAACACATTCAAACAAAGTTATTTGAGTGAAATGAAAGTCAAATACATTCTACAAAGCTAATTGAATCAAATGAAAGTCAAACACATTCAAACAAAGCTATTTGAATCAAACGAAAGTCAAATACATTCTACAAAGCTAATTGAATCAAATGAAAGTCAAACACATTCAAACAAAGCTATTTGAATCAATTGAAAGTCAAAGATATTCTACAAAGCTGATGGAATCAAATGAATGTCAAACACATTCAAACAAAGCTATTTGAATCAAATGAAAGTCAAATAAGTTCTACAAAGCTAATTGTATGAAATGAAAGTCAAACGCAATCAAATAAAGCTATTTGAGTCAAATGAAAGTCAAACACATTCAAACAAAGTTGTTTAAATTGAATGAAAGTGAAATGTATTCTACTAACCTAATTGAATCAAATGAAAGTTAAACGCATTCAAACAAAGCTATTTGAATCAAATGAGAGTCAAATACATTCTACAAAGCTAATTGAATCAAATGAAAGTCAAACACATTCAACAAAGCTAATTGAATCAAATGAAAGTCAAACGCAATCAAACGAAGCTAATTGAATCAAATGAAAGTCAAGCACATTCAAACAAAGCTATATTAATCAAATGAAAGTCAAATACATTCTACAAAGCTAATTGAATCAAATGAAAGTCAAACACATTCAAACAAAGCTATTTGAATCAAATGTAAGTCAAATACGTTCTACAAAGCTAATTGAATCAAATGAAAGTCATACACATTCAAACAAAGCTATTTGAATCAATTGAAAGTCAAAGATATTCTACAAAGCTTATGGAATCAAATGAATGTCAAACACATTAAAACAAAGCTATTTGAATCAAATGAAAGTCAAATAAGTTCTACAAAGCTAATTGTATCAAATGAAAGTCAAACGCAATCAAATAAAGCTATTTAAGTCAAATAAAAGTCAAACACATTCAAACAAAGTTGTTTAACTTAAATGAAAGTGAAATGTATTTTACAAAGCTAATTGAATCAAATGAAAGTTAAACGCATTCAAACAAAGCTATTTGAATCAAATGAGAGTCAAATACATTCTACAAAGCTAATTGAATCAAATGAAAGTCAAACACATTCAAACAAAGCTAATTGAATCAAATGATAGTCAAACACATTCAAACAAAGCTAATTGAATCAAATTAAAGTCAAACACATTCAAACAAAGCTAATTGAATCAAATGAAAGTCAAGCACATTCAAACAAAGCTATTTTAATCAAATGAAAGTCAAATACATTCTACAAAGCTAATTGAATCAAATGAAAGTCAAACACATTCAAACAAAGCTTTTTGAATCAAATGAAAGTCTAATACGTTCTACAAAGCTAATTGTATCAAATGAAAGTCAAACGCAATCAAATAAAGCTATTTGAGTCAAATGAAAGTCAAACACATTCAAACAAAGTTGTTTAAATTAAATGAAAGTGAAATGTATTCTACAAAGCTAATTGAATGAAATGAAAGTTAAAAGCATTCAAACAAAGCTATTTGAATCAAATGAAAGTCAAATACATTCAACAAAGCTAATTGAATCAAATGAAAGTCACACATATTCAAACAAAGCTATTTTAATCAAATGAAAGTCAAATACATTCTACAAAGCTAATTGAATCAAATGAAAGTCAAACACATTCAAACAAAGCTATTTGAATCAAATGAAAGTCAAACACATTCAAACAAAGCTATTTGAATCAAATGAGAGTCAAATAAATTCAAACAAAGCTAATTGAATCAAATAAAAGTCAAATACATTCTACAACGCTAATTGAATAAAATTAAAGTCAAACACATTCAAACAAAGCTAATTGAATCAATTGAAAGTCAAAGATATTCTACAAAGCTAATTGAATCAAATGAAAGTCAAACACATTCAAACAAAGCTTTTTGAATCAAATGAAAGTCAAATACGTTCTACAAAGCTAATTGTATCAAATGAAAGTCAAACGCAATCAAATAAAGCTATTTGAGTCAAATGAAATTCAAACACATTCAAACAAAGTTGTTTAAATTAAATAAAAGTGAAATGTAATCTACAAAGCTAATTGAATCAAATGAAAGTTAAAAGCATTCAAACAAAGCTATTTGAATCAAATGAAAGTCAAATACATTCAACAAAGCTAATTGAATCAAATGAAAGTCACACATATTCAAACAAAGCTAATTGAATCAGATGAAAGTCAAGCACATTCAAACAAAGCTATTTTAATCAAATGAAAGTCAAATACATTCTACAAAACTAATTGAATCAAATGAAAGTCAAACACATTCATACAAAGCTAATTGAATCATGATGTGGATCAAGAGGGAAATTCTTTTGAAGAGCCAATCATATTGGTTTTAAGGCCAATAGGGTTCGAGCTTGGAGTAAAGAATCAAGAATGGCTAACATGCGCAGCCATTGAAGAAGAAGTCAAGGTCCAGTTGGGTTCCGACGACGGCAGCGGCGGCGACGCGCCGATCTGGGTGCCACGCGCCGGCTCCCTAGCTCCGGCCTGAGTCCAGCTACACGGCGGTGGGGCGCGTGTCGATGATGGCGGCGCGTGAGACGGTGGGTCGGCGGCAGTACGAAAAGAAAGATTTTCTATACTTAGTTTTTTCTAGAGTTTTTGCTTGCAAGTTTTTACCTTTCACTTGAAAGGGTTTTTCTTGGTTTAAGCAATTAGGAATCTTCTTAATTTCTGTTATTTTAGTTTAAAATAATTTCTAAGTCAATTAGGAATTGTTTTAAGAAGTTTTAGTTTAATTAGAACTAGTCTTATTACTAGTTTCCTAGTTCCATTAGAATTGGGTTTCCTATTCTATCTAAAATCTGATACCAATTTGATGTGGATTTTAAACCCCTTAACTTAATAAAGAATCTAAAATCACACAAGTAACACAAGCCCTTCGAATTTCCTAAGAAAATCGAACAACTTAAGAATAACGAACCGGATATGACTTTGAAAACGACCACTCCTGGAACGAATTCAACGTCTCTCAAATTACCTAGACCACTCCTGGAACTAAGTACTCTGATGAACAAAACTTAGACTACTCCTAGAACTAAGAATTGAACGTTCTAATTATCAAAACAACTCCTTGAATTGAAAACTAGCAAAAGAATTTGTAAGCAATTAAGCAAAACAAACAATAAACTTGTATTGAATTTTCTGGTTTTTGGTTGTGTATACCAAGCCACGAAAAATCCCTTATTTATAGCCTAAACTAACTATTCCTAAGTCTATTCGAACTAGGAAAAAAAAAACCCTAGCCTTGATCCCCAAGTATCCTAGATAGAATAGGAAACCCAATTCTAATGGAACTAGGAAACTAGTAATAAGACTAGTTCTAATTAAACTAAAACTTCTTAAAACAATTCCTAATTGACTTAGAAGTTATTTTAAACTAAAATAACAGAAATTAAGAAGATTCCTAATTGCTTAAACCAAGAAAAACCCTTTCAAGTGAAAGGTAAAAACTTGCAAGCAAAAACTCTAGAAAAAACTAAGTATAGAAAATCTTTCTTTTCGTACTGCCGCCGAACCACCGTCTCACGCGCCGCCATCATCGACACGCGCCCCACCGCCGTGTAGCTGGACTCAGGCCGGAGCTAGGGAGCCGGCGCGTGGCACCCAGATCGGCGCGTCGCCGCCGCTGCCGTCGTCGGAACCCAACTGGACCTTGACTTCTTCTTCAATGGCTGCGCATGTTAGCCATTCTTGATTCTTTACTCCAAGCTCGAACCCTATTGGCCTTAAAACCAATATGATTGGCTCTTCAAAAGAATTTCCCTCTTGATCCACATCAAATCAAATGAAAGTCAAACACATTCAAACAAAGCTATTTTAATTAAATGAATGTCAAATACATTCTACAAAGCTAATTGAATCAAATGAAAGTCAAACACATTCAAACAAAGCTATTTGACTCAAATGAAAGTCAAATACATTCTACAAAGCTAATTGAATCAAATGAAAGTGAAACACATTCAAACAAAGTTATTTAAGTGAAATGAAAGTCAAATACATTCTACAAAGCTAATTGAATCAAATGAAAGTCAATTACATTCAAACAAAGCTATTTGAATCAAATGAAAGTCAAATACATTCTACAAAGCTAATTGAATCAAATGAAAGTCAAACACATTCAAACAAAGCTATTTGAAACAATTGAAAGTCAAAGATATTCTACAAAGCTGATGGAGTCAAATGAATGTCAAACACATTCAAACAAAACTATTTGAATTAAATGAAAGTCAAATAAGTTCTACAAAGCTAATTGTATCAAATGAAAGTCAAACGCAATCAAATAAAGCTATTTGAGTTAAATGAAAGTCAAACACATTCAAACAAAGTTGTTTAAATTGAATGAAAGTGAAATGTATTCTACTAAGCTAATTGAATCAAATGAAAGTCAAACACATTCAAACAAAGCTAATTGAATCAAATGAAAGTCAAATACATTCAACAAAGCTAATTGAATCAAATGAAAGTCAAACACATTCAAACGAAGCTAATTGAATCAAATGAAAGTCAAGCACATTCAAACAAAGCTATATTAATAAAATGAAAGTCAAATACATTCTACAAAGCTAATTGATTCAAACGAAAGTCAAACACATTCAAACAAAGCTATTTGAATCAAATGAAAGTCAAATACATTCTACAAAGCTAATTGAATCAAATGAAAGTCATACACATTCAAACAAAGCTATTTGAATCAATTCAAAGTCAAAGATATTCTACAAAGCTGATGGAATCAAATGAATGTCAAACACATTAAAACAAAGCTATTTGAATCAAATGAAAGTCAAATAAGTTCTACAAAGCCAATTGTATCAAATGAAAGTCAAACGCAATCAAATAAAGCTATTTGAGTCAAATGAAAGTCAAACACATTCAAACAAAGTTGTTTAAATTAAATGAAAGTGAAATGTATTCTACAAAGCTAATTGAATCAAATGAAAGTTAAACGCGTTCAAACAAAGCTATTTGAATCAAATAAGAGTCAAATACATTCTACAAAGCTAATTGAATCAAATGAAAGTCAAATACATTCTACAAAGCTAATTGAATCAAATGAAAGTCATACACATTCAAACAAAGCTATTTGAATCAATTGAAAGTCAAAGATATTCTACAAAGCTAATTGAATCAAATGAAAGTCAAACACATTCAAACAAAGCTTTTTGAATCAAATGAAAGTCAAATACGTTCTACAAAGCTAATTGAATTAAATGAAAGTCAAACACATTCATACAAAGCTAATTGAATCAAATGAAAGTCAAACACATTCAAACAAAGCTATTTTAATTAAATGAATGTCAAATACATTCTACAAAGCTAATTGAATCAAATGAAAGTCAAACAAATTCAAACAAAGCTATTTGACTCAAATGAAAGTCAAATACATTCTACAAAGCTAATTGAATCAAATGAAAGTGAAACACATTCAAACAAAGTTATTTGAGTGAAATGAAAGTCAAATACATTCTACAAAGCTAATTGAATCAAATGAAAGTCAAACACATTCAAACAAAGCTCTTTGAATCAAATGAAAGTCAAATACATTCTACAAAGCTAATTTAATCAAATGAAAGTCAAACACATTCAAACAAAGCTATTTGAATCAATTGAAAGTTAAAGATATTCTACAAAGCTGATGGAATCAAATGAATGTCAAACACATTCAAACAAAGCTATTTGAATCAAATGAAAGTCAAATAAGTTCTACAAAGCTAATTGTATCAAATGAAAGTCAAACGCAATCAAATAAAGCTATTTGAGTCAAATGAAAGTCAAACACATTCAAACAAAGTTGTTTAAATTGAATGAAAGTGAAATGTATTCTACTAAGCTAATTGAATCAAATGAAAGTTAAACGCATTCAAACAAAGCTATTTGAATCAAATGAGAGTCAAATACATTCTACAAAGCTAATTGAATCAAATAAAAGTCAAACACATTCTAACAAAGCTAATTGAATCAAATGAAAGTCAAATAAATTCAACAAAGCTAATTGAATCAAATGAAAGTCAAACACATTCAAACAAAGCTAATTGAATCAAATGAAAGTCAAGCACATTCAAACAAAGCTATATTAATAAAATGAAAGTCAAATACATTCTACAAAGCTAATTGATTCAAACTAAAGTCAAACACATTCAAACAAAGCTATTTGAATCAAATGAAAGTCAAATACATTCTACAAAGCTAATTGAATCAAATGAAAGTCATACACATTCAAACAAAGCTATTTGAATCAATTGAAAGTCAAAGATATTCTACAAAGCTGATGGAATCAAATGAATGTCAAACACATTAAAACAAAGCTATTTGAATCAAATGAAAGTCAAATAAGTTCTACAAAGCTAATTGTATCAAATGAAAGTCAAACGCAATCAAATAAAGCTATTTGAGTCAAATGAAAGTCAAACACATTCAAACAAAGTTGTTTAAATTAAATGAAAGTGAAATGTATTCTACAAAGCTAATTGAATCAAATGAAAGTTAAACGCGTTCAAACAAAGCTATTTGAATCAAATGAGAGTCAAATACATTCTACAAAGCTAATTGAATCAAATGAAAGTCAAACACATTCAAACAAAGCTCATTGAATCAAATGATAGTCAAACACATTCCAACAAAACTAATTGAATCAAATAAAAGTCAAACACATTCAAACAAAGCTAATTGAATCAAATGAAAGTCAAGCACATTCAAACAAAGCTATTTTAATCAAATGAAAGTCAAATACATTCTACAAAGCTAATTGAATCAAATAAAAGTCAAACACATTCAAACAAAGCTATTTGAATCAAATGAAAGTCAAATACATTCTACAAAGCTAATTGAATCAAATTAAAGTCAAACACATTCAAACAAAGCTATTTGAATCAATTGAAAGTTAAAGATATTCTACAAAGCTGATGGAATCAAATGAATGTCAAACACATTCAAACAAAGCTATTTAAATCAAATGAAAGTCAAATAAGTTCTACAAAGCTAATTGTATCAAATGAAAGTCAAACGCAATCAAATAAAGTTATTTGAGTCAAATGAAAGTCAAACACATTCAAACAAAGTTGTTTAAATTGAATAGAAGTGAAATGTATTCTACTAAGCTAATTGAATCAAATGAAAGTTAAACGCATTCAAACAAAGCTATTTGAATCAAATGAGAGTCAAATACATTCTACAAAGCTAATTGAATCAAATGAAAGTCAAACACATTCAAACAAAGCTATTTGAATAAAATGAAAGTCAAACACATTCTACAAAGCAAATTGAAACAAATGAAAGTCAAACACAGTCAAACAAAGTTATTTGAGTCAAATGAAAGTCAAATACATTCAAAAAAGCTAATTGAATCAAATGAAAGTCAAACACATTCAAACGAAGCTAATTGAATCAAATGAAAGTCAAGCACATTCAAACAAAGCTATATTAATAAAATGAAAGTCAAATACATTCTACAAAGCTAATTGATTCAAACGAAAGTCAAACTCATTCAAACAAAGCTATTTGAATCAAATGAAAGTCAAATACATTCTACAAAGCTAATTGAATCAAATGAAAGTCATACACATTCAAACAAAGCTATTTGAATCAATTGAAAGTCAAAGATATTCTACAAAGCTGATGGAATCAAATGAATGTCAAACACATTAAAACAAAGCTGTTTGAATCAAATGAAAGTCAAATAAGTTCTACAAAGCTAATTGTATCAAATGAAAATCAAACGCAATCAAATAAAGCTATTTGAGTTAAATGAAAGTCAAACACATTCAAACAAAGTTGTTTAAATTAAATGAAAGTGAAATGTATTCTACAAAGCTAATTGAATCAAATGAAAGTTAAACACATTCAAACAAAGCTATTTGAATCAAATGAGAGTCAAATACATTCTACAAAGCTAATTGAATCAAATGAAAGTTAAACACATTCAAATAAAGCTAATTGAATCAAATGATAATCAAACACATTCAAACAAAGCTAATTGAATCAAATGAAAGTCAAACACATTCAAACAAAGCTAATTGAATCAAATGAAAGTCAAGCACATTCAAACAAAGCTATTTTAATCAAATGAAAGTCAAATACATTCTACAAAGCTAATTGAATCAAATGAAAGTCAAACACATTCAAACAAAGCTATTTGAATCAAATGAAAGTCGAATACGTTCTACAAAGCTAATTGTATCAAATGAAAGTCAAACGCAATCAAATAAAGCTATTTGAGTCAAATGAAAGTCAAACACATTCAAACAAAGTTAATTAAATTAAATGAAAGTGAAATGCATTCTACAAAGCTAATTGAATCAAATGAAAGTTAAACGCATTCAAACAAAGCTATTTGAATCAAATGAAAGTCAAATACATTCAACAAAGCTAATTGAATCAAATGAAAGTCACACACATTCAAACAAAGCTAATTGAATCAGATGAAAGTCAAGCACTTTCAAACAAAGCTATTTTAATCAAATGAAAGTCAAATACATTCTACAAAGCAAATTGAATCAAATGAAAGTCAAACACATTCAAACAAAGCTATTTGAATCAAATGAAAATCAAACACATTCAAACAAAGCTATTTGAATCAAATGAGAGTCAAATACATTCAAACAAAGCTAATTAAATCAAATAAAAGTCTAATACATTCTACAACGCTAATTGAATAAAATTAAAGTCAAACACATTCAAACAAAGCTATTTGAATCAAATGAGAGTCAAATACATTCAAACAAAGCTAATTAAATCAAATAAAAGTCTAATACATTCTACAACGCTAATTGAATAAAATTAAAGTCAAACACATTCAAACAAAGATTTCGAACCAAATGAAAGTCAAATACATTCTACAAAGCTAATTGAATCAAATGAAAGTCAAACACATTCAAATAAAGCTATTTGAATCAAATGAAAGTCAAATACATTCTACAAAGCTAATTGAATCAAATGAAAGTCAAACACATTCAAACAAAGCTAATTGAATCAAATGAAATTCAAGCACATTCAAACAAAGCTATTTTAATCAAATGAAAGTCAAATACATTCTACAAAGCTAATTGAATCAAATGAAAGTCAAACACATTCAAACAAAGCTATTTGAATCAAATGAAAGTCGAATACGTTCTACAAAGCTAATTGTTTCAAATGAAAGTCAAACGCAATCAAATAAAGCTATTTGAGTCAAATGAAAGTCAAACACATTCAAACAAAGTTGTTTAAATTAAATGAAAGTGAAATGCATTCTACAAAGCTAATTGAATCAAATGAAAGTTAAACGCATTCAAACAAAGCTATTTGAATCAAATGAAAGTCAAATACATTCAACAAAGCTAATTGAATCAAATGAAAGTCACACACATTCAAACAAAGCTAATTGAATCAGATGAAAGTCAAGCACATTCAAACAAAGCTATTTTAATCAAATGAAAGTGAAATACATTCTACAAAGCAAATTGAATCAAATGAGAGTCAAATACATTCAAACAAAGCTAATTAAATCAAATAAAAGTCTAATACATTCTACAACGCTAATTGAATAAAATTAAAGTCAAACACATTCAAACAAAGCTAATTGAATCAAGTGAAAGTCAAACACATTCAAACAAAGATTTCGAATCAAATGAAAGTCAAATACATTCTACAAAGCTAATTGAATCAAATGAAAGTCAAACACATTCAAATAAAGCTATTTGAATCAAATGAAAGTCAAATACATTCTACAAAGCTAATTGAATCAAATGAAAGTCAAACACATTCAAACAAAGCTATTTGAATCAAATGAGAGTCAAATAAATTCAAACAAAGCTATTTGAATCAAATGAAAGTCAAATACATTCTACAAAGCTAATTGAATCAAATGAAAGTCAAACACATTCATACAAAGCTAATTGAATCAAATGAAAGTCAAACACATTCAAACGAAGCTAATTGAATAAAATGAAAGTCAAACACATTCATACAAAGCTAATTGAATCAAATGAAAGTTAAACACATTCAAACAAAGCTATTTTAATTAAATGAATGTAAAATACATTCTACAAAGCTAATTGAATCAAATGAAAGTCAAACACATTCAAACAAAGCTATTTGACTCAAATGAAAGTCAAATACATTCTACAAAGCTAATTAAATCAAATGAAAGTCAACCACATTCAAACAAAGCTATTTGAATCAAATGAAAGTCAAACACATTCAAACGAAGCTAATTGAATCAAATGAAAGTCAAGCACATTCAAACAAAGCTATATTAATCAAATGAAAGTCAAATACATTCTACAAAGCTAATTGATTCAAATGAAAGTCAAACACATTCAAACAAAGCTATTTGAATCAAATGAAAGTCAAATACATTCTACAAAGCTAATTGAATCAAATGAAAGTCAAACACATTCAAACACAGATATTAGAATCAAATGAAAGTCAAATACATTCTACAAAGCTAATTGAATCAAATGAAAGTCAAACACATTCAAACAAAGCTATTTGAACCAAATGAAAGTCAAATACGTTCTACAAAGCTAATTGTATCAAATGAAAGTCAAACGCAATCAAATAAAGCTATTTGAGTCAAATGAAAGTCAAACACATTCAAACAAAGTTGTTTAAATTAAATGAAAGTGAAATGTATTCTACAAAGCTAATTGAATCAAATGAAAGTTAAACGCATTCAAACAAAGCTATTTGAATCAAATGAAAGTCAAATACATTCAACAAAGCTAATTGAATCAAATGAAAGTCACACATATTCAAACAAAGCTAATTGAATCAGATGAAAGTCAAGCACATTCAAACAAAGCTATTTTAATCAAATGAAAGTCAAATACATTCTACAAAGCTAATTGAATCAAATGAAAGTCAAACACATTCAAATAAAGCTATTTGAATAAAATGAAAGTTAAACACATTCAAACAAAGCTATTTGAATCAAATGAGAGTCAAATACATTCAAACAAAGCTAATTAAATCAAATAAAAGTCTAATACATTCTACAACGCTAATTGAATAAAATTAAAGTCAAACACATTCAAACAAAGCTAATTGAATCAAATGAAAGTCAAACACATTCAAACAAAGATTTCGAATCAAATGAAAGTCAAATACATTCTACAAAGCTATTTGAATCAAATGAAAGTCAAATACATTCTACAAAGCTAATTGAATCAAATGAAAGTCAAACACATTCAAACAGAGCTATTTGAATCAAATGAGAGTCAAATAAATTCAAACAAAGCTATTTGAATCAAATGAAAGTCAAATACATTCTACAAAGCTAATTGAATCAAATGAAAGTCAAACACATTCATACAAAGCTAATTGAATCAAATGAAAGTCAAACACATTCAAACAAAGCTATTTTAATTAAATAAATGTCAAATACATTCTACAAAGCTAATTGAATCAAATGAAAGTCAAACACATTCAAACAAAGCTATTTGACTTAAATGAAAGTCAAATACATTCTACAAAGCTAATTGAATCAAATGAAAGTGAAACACATTCAAACAAAGTTATTTGAGTGAAATGAAAGTCAAATACATTCTACAAAGCGAATTGAATCAAATGAAAGTCAAACACATTCAAACACAGCAATTTGAATCAAATGAAAGTCAAATACATTCTACAAAGCTAATTGAATCAAATGAAAGTCAAACACATTCAAACAAAGCTATTTGAATCAATTGAAAGTCAAAGATATTCTACAAAGCTGATGGAATCAAATGAATGTAAAACACATTCAAATGAAAGTCAAACACATTCAAACAAAGCTATTTGAATCAATTGAAAGTCAAAGATATTCTACAAAGCTGATGGAATCAAATGAATGTCAAACACATTCAAACAAAGCTATTTGAATCAAATGAAAGTCAAATAAGTTCTACAAAGCTAATTGTATCAAATGAAAGTCAAACGCAATCAAATAAAGCTATTTGAGTCAAATGAAAGTCAAACACATTTAAACAAAGTTGTTTAAATTGAATGAAAGTGAAATGTATTATACTAAGCTAATTGAATCAAATGAAAGTTAAACGCATTCAAACAAAGTTATTTGAATCAAATGAAAGTCAAATACATTCTACAAAGCTAATTGAATCAAATGAGAGTCAAACACATTCAAACAAAGCTAATTGAATCAAATGAAAGTCAAATACATTCTACAAAGCTAATTGAATCAAATGAAAGTCAAACACATTCATACAAAGCTAATTGAATCAAATGAAAGTCAAACACATTCAAACAAAGCTATTTTAATTAAATAAATGTCAAATACATTCTACAAAGCTAATTGAATCAAATGAAAGTCAAACACATTCAAACAAAGCTATTTGACTTAAATGAAAGTCAAATACATTCTACAAAGCTAATTGAATCAAATGAAAGTGAAACACATTCAAACAAAGTTATTTGAGTGAAATGAAAGTCAAATACATTCTACAAAGCGAATTGAATCAAATGAAAGTCAAACACATTCAAACACAGCAATTTGAATCAAATGAAAGTCAAATACATTCTACAAAGCTAATTGAATCAAATGAAAGTCAAACACATTCAAACAAAGCTATTTGAATCAATTGAAAGTCAAAGATATTCTACAAAGCTGATGGAATCAAATGAATGTCAAACACATTCAAATGAAAGTCAAACACATTCAAACAAAGCTATTTGAATCAATTGAAAGTCAAAGATATTCTACAAAGCTGATGGAATCAAATGAATGTCAAACACATTCAAACAAAGCTATTTGAATCAAATGAAAGTCAAATAAGTTCTACAAAGCTAATTGTATCAAATGAAAGTCAAACGCAATCAAATAAAGCTATTTGAGTCAAATGAAAGTCAAACACATTCAAACAAAGTTGTTTAAATTGAATGAAAGTGAAATGTATTATACTAAGCTAATTGAATCAAATGAAAGTTAAACGCATTCAAACAAAGTTATTTGAATCAAATGAAAGTCAAATACATTCTACAAAGCTAATTGAATCAAATGAGAGTCAAACACATTCAAACAAAGCTAATTGAATCAAATGAAAGTCAAATACATTCAACAAAGCTAATTGAATCAAATAAAAGTAAAACACATTCAAACGAAGCTAATTGAATCAAATGAAAGTCAAGCACATTGAAACAAAGCAATATTAATCAAATGAAAACCAAATACATTCTACAAAGCTAATTGATTCAAATGAAAGTCAAACACATTCAAACAAAGCTATTTGAATCAAATGAAAGTCAAATACATACTACAGAGCTAATTGAATCAAATGAAAGTCATAGACATTCAAACAAAGCTATTTCAATCAATTGAAAGTCAAAGATATTCTATAAAGCTAATGGAATCAAATGAATGTAAAACACATTAAAACAAAGCTATTTGAATAAAATGAAAGTCAAATAAGTTCTACAAAGCTAATTGTATCAAATGAAAGTCAAACGCAATCAAATAAAGTTATTTGAGTCAAATCAAAGTGAAACACATTCAAACAAAGTTGTTTAAATTAAATGAAAGTGAAATGTATTCTACAAAGCTAATTGAATCAAATGAAAGTTAAACGCATTCAAACAAAGCTATTTGAATCAAATGAGAGTCAAATACATTCTACAAAGCTAATTGAATCAAATGAAAGTTAAACACATTCAAACAAAGCTAATTGAATCAAATGATAGTCAAACACATTCAAACAAAGCTAATTGAATCAAATGAAAGTCTAACACATTCAAGCAAAGCTAATTGAATCAAATGAAAGTCAAGCAAATTCAAACAAAGTTATTTTAATCAAATGAAAGTCAAATACATTCTTCAAATCTAATTCAATCAAATGAAAGTCAAACACATTCAAACAAAGCTATTAAAATCAAATGAAAGTCAAATACGTTCTACAAAGCTAATTGTATCAAATGAAAGTCAAACGCAATCGAATAAAGCTATTTGAGTCAAATGAAAGTCAAACACATTCAAACAAAGTTGTTTAAATTAAATGAAAGTGAAATGTATTCTACTAAGTTAATTGAATCAAATGAAAGTTAACGCATTCAAACAAAGCTATTTGAATCAAATGAGAGTCAAATACATTCGACAAAGCTGATGGAATCAAATGAATGTCAAACACATTCAAACAAAGCTATTTGAATCAAATGAAAGTCAAATAAGTTCTACAAAGCTAATTGTATCAAATGAAAGTCAAACGCAATCAAATAAAGCTTTTTGAGTCAAATGAAAGTCAAACACATTCAAACAAAGTTGTTTAAATTGAATGAAAGTGAAATGTATTCTACTAAGCTAATTGAATCAAATGAAAGTTAAACGCAATCAAACAAAGCTATTTGAATCAAATGAGAGTCAAATACATTCTACAAAGCTAATTGAATCAAATGAAAGTCAAACACATTCAAACAAAGCTAATTGAATCAAATGAAAGTCAAATACATTCAACTAAGCTAATTGAATCAAATGAAAGTCAAACACATTCAAACGAAGCTAATTGAATCAAATGAAAGTCAAGCACATTCAAACAAAGCTATATTAATCAAATGAAAGTCAAATACATTCTACAAAGCTAATTGATTCAAATGAAAATCAAGCACATTAAAACAATGCTATATTAATCAAATGAAAGTCAAATACATTCTACAAAGCTAATTGATTCAAATGAAAGTCAAACACATTCAAACGAAGCTAATTGAATCAAATGAAAGTCAAACACATTCATACAAAGCTAATTGAATCAAATGAAAGTCAAACACATTCAAACAAAGCTATTTTAATTAAATGAATGTCAAATACATTCTACAAAGCTAATTGAATCAAATGAAAGTCAAACACATTCAAACAAAGCTATTTGACTCAAATGAAAGTCAAATACATTCTACAAAGCTAATTGAATCAAATGAAAGTCAAACACATTCAAACAAAGCTAATTAAATCAAATGAAAGTCAAGCACATTCAATCAAAGTTATTTTAATCAAATGAAAGTCAAATACATTCTACAAAGCTAATTCAATCAAATGAAAGTCAAACACATTCAAACAAAGCTATTTGAATCAAATGAAAGTCAAATACGTTCTACAAAGCTAATTGTATCAAATGAAAGTCAAACACAATCGAATAAAGCTATTTGAGTCAAATGAAAGTCAAACACATTCAAACAAAGTTGTTTAAATTAAATGAAAGTGAAATGTATTCTATTAAGCTAATTGAATCAAATGAAAGTTAACACATTCAAACAAAGCTGTTTGAATCAAATGAGAGTCAAATACATTCTACAAAGCTAATTGAATCAAATGAAAGTCAAACACATTCAAACAAAGCTAATTGAATCAAATGAAAGTCAAATACATTCAACAAAGCTAATTGAATCAAATGAAAGTCAAACACATTCAAACGAAGCTAATTGAATCAAATGAAAGTCAAATACATTCATACAAAGCAAATTGAATCAAATGAAAGTCAAACACATTCAAACAAAGCTATTTTAATTAAAGAATGTCAAATACATTCTACAAAGCTAATTGAATCAAATGAAAGTCAAACACATTCAAACAAAGCTAATTGAATCAAATGATAGTCAAACACATTCAAACAAAGCTAATTGAATCAAATGAAAGTCAAACACATTCAAACAAAGCTATTTGAATCAATTGAAAGTCAAAGATATTCTACAAAGCTGATGGAATCAAATGAATGTCAAACTCATTCAAACAAAGCTATTTGAATCAAATGAAAGTCAAATAAGTTCTACAAAGCTAATTGTATCAAATGAAAGTCAAACGCAATCAAATAAAGCTATTTAAGTCAAATGAAAGTCAAACACATTCAAACAAAGTTGTTTAAATTGAATGAAAGTGAAATGTATTCTACTAAGCTAATTGAATCAAATGAAAGTTAAACGCATTCAAACAAAGCTATTTGAATCAAATGAGAGTCAAATACATTCTACAAAGCTAATTGAATAAAATGAAAGTCAAACACATTCAAACAAAGCTAATTGAATCAAATGAAAGTCAAATACGTTCTACAAACCTAATTGTATCAAATGAAAGTCAAGCACATTTAAACGAAGCTAATTGAATCAAATGAAAGTCAAGCACATTCAAACAAAGCTATATTAATCAAATGAAAGTCAAATAAATTCTACAAAGCTAATTGATTCAAATGAAAGTCAAGCACATTTGAACAAAGCTATATTAATCAAATGAAAGTCAAATACATTCTACAAAGCTAATTGATTCAAATGAAAGTCAAACACATTCAAACGAAGCTAATTGAATCAAATGAAAGTCAAACACATTCATACAAAGCTAATTGAATCAAATGAAAGTCAAACACATTCATACAAAGCTATTTTAATTAAATGAATGTCTAATACATTCTACAAAGCTAATTGAATCAAATGAAAGTCAAACACATTCAAACAAAGCTATTTGACTCAAATGAAAGTAAAATACATTCTACAAAGCTAATTGAATCAAATGAAGGTCAAACACATTCAAACAAAGCTAATTGAATCAAATGAAAGTCAAGCACATTCAAACAAAGTTATTTTAATCAAATGAATGTCAAATACATTCTACAAAGCTAATTCAATCAAATGAAAGTCAAACACATTCAAACAAAGCTATTTGAATCAAATGAAAGTCAAATACGTTCTACAAAGCTAATTGTATCAAATGAAAGTCAAACACAATCGAATAAAGCTATTTGAGTCAAATGAAAGTCAAACACATTCAAACAAAGTTGTTTAAATTAAATGAAAGTGAAATGTATTCTACTAAGCTAATTGAATCAAATGAAAGTTAACACATTCAAACAAAGCTATTTGAATCAAATGAGAGTCAAATACATTCTACAAAGCTAATTGAATCAAATGAAAGTCAAACACATTCAAACAAAGCTAATTGAATCAAATGAAAGTCAAATACATTCAACAAAGCTAATTGAATCAAATGAAAGTCAAACACATTCAAACGAAGCTAATTGAATCAAATGAAAGTCAAATACATTCATACAAAGCTAATTGAATCAAATGAAAGTCAAACACATTCAAACAAAGCTATTTTAATTAAATGAATGTCAAATACATTCTACAAAGCTAATTGAATCAAATGAAAGTCAAACACATTCAAACAAAGCTAATTGAATCAAATGATAGTCAAACACATTCAAACAAAGCTAATTGAATCAAATGAAAGTCAAACACATTCAAACAAAGCTATTTGAATCAATTGAAAGTCAAAGATATTCTACAAAGCTGATGGAATCAAATGAATGTCAAACTCATTCAAACAAAGCTATTTGAATCAAATGAAAGTCAAATAAGTTCTACAAAGCTAATTGTATCAAATGAAAGTCAAACGCAATCAAATAAAGCTATTTAAGTCAAATGAAAGTCAAACACATTCAAACAAATTTGTTTAAATTGAATGAAAGTGAAATGTATTCTACTAAGCTAATTGAATCAAATGAAAGTTAAACGCATTCAAACAAAGCTATTTGAATCAAATGAGAGTCAAATACATTCTACAAAGCTAATTGAATAAAATGAAAGTCAAACACATTCAAACAAAGCTAATTGAATCAAATGAAAGTCAAATACGTTCTACAAACCTAATTGTATCAAATGAAAGTCAAGCACATTTAAACGAAGCTAATTGAATCAAATGAAAGTCAAGCACATTCAAACAAAGCTATATTAATCAAATGAAAGTCAAATAAATTCTACAAAGCTAATTGATTCAAATGAAAGTCAAGCACATTTGAACAAAGCTATATTAATCAAATGAAAGTCAAATACATTCTACAAAGCTAATTGATTCAAATGAAAGTCAAACACATTCAAACGAAGCTAATTGAATCAAATGAAAGTCAAACACATTCATACAAAGCTAATTGAATCAAATGAAAGTCAAACACATTCATACAAAGCTATTTTAATTAAATGAATGTCTAATACATTCTACAAAGCTAATTGAATCAAATGAAAGTCAAACACATTCAAACAAAGCTATTTGACTCAAATGAAAGTCAAATACATTCTACAAAGCTAATTGAATCAAATGAAGGTCAAACACATTCAAACAAAGCTAATTGAATCAAATGAAAGTCAAGCACATTCAAACAAAGTTATTTTAATCAAATGAATGTCAAATACATTCTACAAAGCTAATTCAATCAAATGAAAGTCAAACACATTCAAACAAAGCTATTTGAATCAAATGAAAGTCAAATACGTTCTACAAAGCTAATTGTATCAAATGAAAGTCAAACACAATCGAATAAAGCTATTTGAGTCAAATGAAAGTCAAACACATTCAAACAAAGTTGTTTAAATTAAATGAAAGTGAAATGTATTCTACTAAGCTAATTGAATCAAATGAAAGTTAACACATTCAAACAAAGCTATTTGAATCAAATGAGAGTCAAATACATTCTACAAAGCTAATTGAATCAAATGAAAGTCA
This sequence comes from Chenopodium quinoa, assembly GCF_001683475.1. Classification (NCBI taxonomy): domain Eukaryota; kingdom Viridiplantae; phylum Streptophyta; class Magnoliopsida; order Caryophyllales; family Amaranthaceae; genus Chenopodium; species Chenopodium quinoa. Next base: position 53,376 of record NW_018743000.1, on the reverse strand, counting down.
AACACATTCAAACAAAGCTAATTGAATCAAATGAAAGTCAAATACATTCAACAAAGCTAATTGAATCAAATGAAAGTCAAACACATTCAAACGAAGCTAATTGAATCAAATGAAAGTCAAATACATTCATACAAAGCTAATTGAATCAAATGAAAGTCAAACACATTCAAACAAAGCTATTTTAATTAAATGAATGTCAAATACATTCTACAAAGCTAATTGAATCAAATGAAAGTCAAACACATTCAAACAAAGCTAATTGAATCAAATGATAGTCAAACACATTCAAAACAAAGCTAATTGAATCAAATGAAAGTCAAACACATTCAAACAAAGCTATTTGAATCAATTGAAAGTCAAAGATATTCTACAAAGCTGATGGAATCAAATGAATGTCAAACTCATTCAAACAAAGCTATTTGAATCAAATGAAAGTCAAATAAGTTCTACAAAGCTAATTGTATCAAATGAAAGTCAAACGCAATCAAATAAAGCTATTTAAGTCAAATGAAAGTCAAACACATTCAAACAAAGTTGTTTAAATTGAATGAAAGTGAAATGTATTCTACTAAGCTAATTGAATCAAATGAAAGTTAAACGCATTCAAACAAAGCTATTTGAATCAAATGAGAGTCAAATACATTCTACAAAGCTAATTGAATCAAATGAAAGTCAAACACATTCAAACAAAGCTAATTGAATCAAATGAAAGTCAAATACGTTCTACAAAGCTAATTGTATCAAATGAAAGTCAAGCACATTCAAACGAAGCTAATTGAATCAAATGAAAGTCAAGCACATTCAAACAAAGCTATATTAATCAAATGAAAGTCAAATAAATTCTACAAAGCTAATTGATTCAAATGAAAGTCAAGCACATTTGAACAAAGCTATATTAATCAAATGAAAGTCAAATACATTCTACAAAGCTAATTGATTCAAATGAAAGTCAAACACATTCAAACGAAGCTAATTGAATCAAATGAAAGTCAAACACATTCATACAAAGCTAATTGAATCAAATGAAAGTCAAACACATTCATACAAAGCTATTTTAATTAAATGAATGTCTAAATACATTCTACAAAGCTAATTGAATCAAATGAAAGTCAAACACATTCAAACAAAGCTATTTGACTCAAAATGAAAGTCAAATACATTCTACAAAGCTAATTGAATCAAATGAAGGTCAAACACATTCAAACAAAAGCTAATTGAATCAAATGAAAGTCAAGCACATTCAAACAAAGTTATTTTAATCAAATGAATGTCAAATACATTCTACAAAGCTAATTCAATCAAATGAAAGTCAAACACATTCAAACAAAGCTATTTGAATCAAATGAAAGTCAAATACGTTCTACAAAAGCTAATTGTATCAAATGAAAGTCAAACACAATCGAATAAAGCTATTTGAGTCAAATGAAAGTCAAACACATTCAAACAAAGTTGTTTAAATTAAATGAAAGTGAAATGTATTCTACTAAGCTAATTGAATCAAATGAAAGTTAACACATTCAAACAAAGCTATTTGAATCAAATGAGAGTCAAATACATTCTACAAAGCTAATTGAATCAAATGAAAGTCAAACACATTCAAACAAAGCTAATTGAATCAAATGAAAGTCAAATACATTCAACAAAGCTAATTGAATCAAATGAAAGTCAAACACATTCAAACGAAGCTAATTGAATCAAATGAAAGTCAAATACATTCATACAAAGCTAATTGAATCAAATGAAAGTCAAACACATTCAAACAAAGCTATTTTAATTAAATGAATGTCAAATACATTCTACAAAGCTAATTGAATCAAATGAAAGTCAAACACATTCAAAACAAAGCTAATTGAATCAAATGATAGTCAAACACATTCAAACAAAGCTAATTGAATCAAATGAAAGTCAAACACATTCAAAACAAAGCTATTTGAATCAATTGAAAGTCAAAGATATTCTACAAAGCTGATGGAATCAAATGAATGTCAAACTCATTCAAACAAAGCTATTTGAATCAAATGAAAGTCAAATAAGTTCTACAAAGCTAATTGTATCAAATGAAAGTCAAACGCAATCAAATAAAGCTATTTAAGTCAAATGAAAGTCAAACACATTCAAACAAAGTTGTTTAAATTGAATGAAAGTGAAATGTATTCTACTAAGCTAATTGAATCAAATGAAAGTTAAACGCATTCAAACAAAGCTATTTGAATCAAATGAGAGTCAAATACATTCTACAAAGCTAATTGAATAAATGAAAGTCAAACACATTCAAACAAAGCTAATTGAATCAAATGAAAGTCAAATACGTTCTACAAAGCTAATTGTATCAAATGAAAGTCAAGCACATTCAAACGAAGCTAATTGAATCAAATGAAAGTCAAGCACATTCAAACAAAGCTATATTAATCAAATGAAAGTCAAATAAATTCTACAAAGCTAAATTGATTCAAATGAAAGTCAAGCACATTCGAACAAAGCTATATTAATCAAATGAAAGTCAAATACATTCTACAAAGCTAATTGATTCAAATGAAAGTCAAACACATTAAAAAAGCTAATTGAATAAATGAAAGTCAAACATACAAAGCTAATTGAATCAAATGAAAGTCAAACACATTCATACAAAGCTATAATAAATGAAAAACATTTACAAAGTAATTGAATCAAATGAAAGTCAAACACATTCAAACAAAGCTATTTGAATCAAATGAAAGTCAAATACATTCTACAAAGCTAATTGAATCAAATGAAAGTCAAACACATTCAAACAAAGCTAATTGAATCAAATGAAAGTCAAATCACATTTACATACAAAGCTAATTCAATCAAATGAAAGTCAAACACATTCAAACAAAGCTATTTGAATCAAATGAAAGTCAAATACATTCTACAAAGCTAATTGAATCAAATGAAAGTCAAACACAATCAATACAAAGCTATTTGATCAAATGAAAGTCAAACACATTCAAACAAAGTATTTAAATTCAAATGAAAGTGAAATGACATTCTATACTAAAAGCTAATTGAATCAAATGAAAGTCAAGCACATTCAAACAAAGCTTATTTGAATCAAATGAAGTCAAAATAACATTCTACAAAGCTAATTCGAATCAAATGAAAGTCAAACACATTCAACAAACTAATGAATCAAATAAAAGTCAATATTAATTAAAGTTTTCATAACAAAGCAATTGAAATGAATCAAATGAAAGTCAAATACATTCTACAAAGCTAATTGAATCAAATGAAAGTCAAACACATTCAAACAAAGCTATTTTAATTAAATGAATGGTCAAATACATTCTACAAAGCTAATTGAATCAAATGAAAGTCAAACACATTCAAACAAAGCTAATTGAATCAAATGATAGTCAAACAACACATTCAAGCACAAAGCTAATTGAATCAAATGAAAGTCAAACACATTCAAACAAAGCTATTTGAATCAATTGAAAGTCAAAGATATTCTACAAAGCTGATGGAATCAAATGAATGTCAAACTCATTCAAACAAAGGTATTTGAATCAAATGAAAGTCAAATAAGTTCTACAAAGCTAATTGTATCAAATGAAAGTCAAACCAATCAAATAAAGCTATTTGAGTCAAATGAAAGTCAAACACATTCAAACAAAGTTGTTTAAATTGAATGAAAGTGAAATGTATTCTACTAAGCTAATTGAATCAAATGAAAGTTAAACGCATTCAAACAAAGCTATTTGAATCAAATGAGAGTCAAATACATTCTACAAAGCTAATTGAACAAATGAAAGTTAAACATTCAAACAAAGCTAATCATGAATCAAATGAAATCAAAAACAAGTCAAAATAAACATTAAAAATAATTGAATCAAATGAATGTCACACATTTACATTCATAACAAAGCTAATTGAATCAAAATGAAAAGTCAAACTACATATCACAAACAAAGGCTAATTGAATCAAATGAAAGTCAAACACATTCAAATCAAAAGCTAATTGAATCAAATGAAAGTCAAAAATAAACATTCAAACAAAAGCTAATTGAATCAAATGAAAGTCCAAACATTATAAGCCATTGCATACAAAAGTCTACATTCAACAAATGATGATCAAATGAGAAGTCAAAAACATCAAAAAACTAATTGAATCAAATGAAAGTCAAAACATTCTACAAAGCTATTTGAATCAAATGAAAGTCAAATACATTCTACAAAGCTAATTGAATCAATGAAAGTCAAACACATTCAAACAAAAGCTATTTGAATCAAATGAAGTCACTAGTTCACAACGATACATGGTCAAATACATTTTACAAAGCTAATTGAATCAAATGAAAGTCAAACACATTCAAACAAAGCTATTTGAATCAATGAAAGTCAAAAAAAAAAGTCTTGAGTTCCACTAAGATCTCACAAAGCTAGATGTGAATCAATAGCAAAATGTCAAACACATTCATACAACAAAGCTAATTGAATCAAATGAAAGTCAAACACATTCAAACAAAGCTAATTGTTAATGAAATGAAATGTCAAAGCTACATTTCTAAACAAAGCTATATTGAATCAAATGAAAGTCAAATCACATCTTAACATAACAAAGCTAATTTGACAATCTGATCAAAATGAAAGTCAAACATCATTCTACAAAGCTAATTTGAATCAAATGAAATGAAAGTCAACACATTCAAACAAAGCTAATATGAATCAAAAATACAAAAAATCAAATGAAAGTCATACAATTCAAACAAAGCTATTTCAATCAATGAAAGTCAAAGATATTCTACAAAGCTGATGAATCAAATGAATGTTAAACACATTCAAACAAAGCTATTTGAATCAAATGAAAGTCAAAATAATTCTACAAAGCAATTGTATCAAATGAAAGTCAAACCCAATCAAATAAAGCTATTTGAAGTCAAATGAATGCAACACATTCAAACAAAGTTGTTTAAATTAAATGAAAGTGAAATGTATTCTACAAAGCTATTGAATCAAATGAAAGTTAAACGCATTCAAACAAAGCTATTTGAATCAAATGAGAGTCAAATACATTCTACAAAGCTAATTGAATCAAATTGAAAGTCAAACACATTCAAACAAAGCTAATTGAATCAAATGAAGTCAAACACATTCAAACAAAGCTAATTGAATAAATGAAAGTCAAACACATTCAAACAAGCTAATTGAATCAAATGAAAGTCAAGCACATTCAAACAAAGCTTATTTTAATCAAATGAAAGTCAAATACATTCTACAAAGCTAATTCAATTCAAATGAAAGTCAATACACATTCAAACAAAGCTATTTGAAATCAAATGAAAGTCAAATACGTTCTACATAAGCTAATTGTATATCAAATGAAAGTCAAACAGCTACATCGAATAAAAGCTATTTGATCAAATGAAAGTCAAAACACATTCAAACAGAAGTTGTTTAAGAATTAAATGAAAGTGAAATGTATTCTACTAAGCTTAATTGAATCAAATGAAAGTTAAAACGCATTCAAACAAAGCTATTTGAATCAAATGAGAGTCAAATACATTCTACAAAGCTAATTGAATCAAATGAAAGTCAAACACATTCAAACAAAAAGCTAATTGAATCAAATGAAAGTCAAAACATTCACAAAAGCTAATTGATCAAATGAAAGTCAAACACATTCAAACAAGCTAATTGAATCAAATGAAAGTCAAACACATTCAACAAAGCTAATTGAATCAAATGAAAGTCAAACACATTCAAACAAAGCTATTTCAAATACATTCTACAAAGCTAATTGAATCAAATGAAAGTCAAACACATTCAAACAAAGCTATTTGAAAATGAAAGTCAAATACATTCTACAAAGCTAATTGAATCAAATGAAAGTCAAGCTATTTGAATCAAAACAAAAGCCAAACAAACACATTCAAACAAAGCTATTTGAATCAATTGAAAGTCAAAGATATTCTACAAAGCTGATGGAATCAAATGAATGTCAAACACATTCAAACAAAGCTATTTGAATCAAATAAAAGTCAAATAAGTTCTACAAAGCTAATTGTATCAAATGAAAGTCAAACGCAATCAAATAAAGCTATTTGAGTCAAATGAAAGTCAAACACATTCAAACAAAGTTGTTTAAATTGAATGAAAGTGAAATGTATTCTACTAAGCTAATTGAATCAAATGAAAGTTAAACGCATTCAAAAAAGCTATTTGAATCAAATGAGAGTCAAATACATTCTACAAAGCTAATTGAATCAAATGAAAGTCAAACACATTCAAACAAAGCTAATTGAATCAAATGAAAGTCAAATACATTCAACAAAGCTAATTGAATCAAATGAAAGTCAAACACATTCAAACGAAGCTAATTGAATCAAATGAAAGTCAAGCACATTCAAACAAAGCTATATTAATCAAATGAAAGTCAAATGCTAATTGATTCAAATGAAAGTCAAGCACATTCAAACAAAGCTATTTAATCAAATGAAAGTCAAATACATTCTAAAAGCTAATTGATTCAAATGAAAGTCAAACACATTCAAACAAAGCTATTTGAATCAAATGAAAGTCAAATAGCTAATTGAATCAAATGAAAGTCAAATACATTCAACAAAGCTAATTGAATCAAATGAAATTCAAACAAGCTATTGAATCAAATGAAAGTCAAGCTATCAAATGAAAGTCAAATACATTCTACAAAGCTAATTGAATCAAATGAAAGTCAAACACATTCAAACAAAGCTAATTAATCAAATGAAAGTCAAATACACAAAGCTAATCAAATGAAAGTCAAATTCAAACAAAGCTATTTGAATCAAATGAAAGTCAAATACATTCTACAAAGCTAATTGAATCAAATGAAAGTCAACACATTCAAACAAAGCTATTTGAATCAATTGAAAGTCAAAGATATTCTACAAAGCTAATCAAATGATGTCAAAGCAAAGCTATTTGAATCAAATGAAAGTCAAATTCAACAAAGCTAATTGAATCAAATGAAAGTCAAACATTCAAACAAAGCACAAATGAAAGTCAAACACATTCAAACAAGCTAATTGAATCAAATGAAAGTCAAACATTCAAACAAAGCTATTTAATCAAATGAAAGTCAAATACATTCTACAAAGCTAATTGAATCAAATGAAAGTCAAACACATTCAAACAAAGCTATTTGAATCAAATGAAAGTCAAATACACAAAACAAATACATTCAAAAGCTAATTGAATCAAATGAAAGTCAAACACATTCAAACAAAGCTATTTTAAATTAAATGAATGTCAAATACATTCTACAAAGCTAATTGAATCAAATGAAAGTCAAACACATTCAAACAAAGCTAATTGAATCAAATGAAGTCAAACACATTCAAACAAAGCTAATTGAATCAAATGAAAGTCAAACACATTCAAACAAAGCTATTTGAATCAATTGAAAGTCAAAGATATTCTACAAAGCTATGAATCAAATGAATGTCAAACACATTCAAACAAAGCTATTTGAATCAAATGAAAGTCAAATAAGTTCTACAAAGCTAATTGTATCAAATGAAAGTCAAACGCAATCAAATAAAGCTATTTGAGTCAAATGAAAGTCAAACACATTCAAACAAAGTTGTTTAAATTGAATGAAAGTGAAATGTATTCTACTAAGCTAATTGAATCAAATGAAAGTTAAACGCATTCAAACAAAGCTATTTGAATCAAATGAGAGTCAAATACATTCTACAAAGCTAATTGAATCAAATGAAAGTCAAACACATTCAAACAAAGCTAATTGAATCAAATGAAAGTCAAATACATTCAACAAAGCTAATTGAATCAAATGAAAGTCAAATTCAACTAATTGAATCAAATGAAAGTCAAGCACATTCAAACAAAGCTATATTAATCAAATGAAAGTCAAATAAATTCTACAAAGCTAATTGATTCAAATGAAAGTCAAATTCAAACAAAGCTATATTAATCAAATGAAAGTCAAATACATTCAACAAAGCTAATTGAATCAAATGAAAGTCAAACACATTCAAACAAGCTATTTGAATCAAATGAAAGTCAATTCAACAAAGCGAATCAATTGAAAGTCAAAGATATTCTACAAAGCTGATGGAATCAAATGAATGTCAAACACATTAAAACAAAGCTATTTGAATCAAATGAAAGTCAAACACATTCAAACAAGCTAATTGAATCAAATGAAAGTCAAGCAATTAAACAAAGCTACAAATGAAAGTCAAATACATTCTACAAAGCTAATTGAAAATGAAAGTCAAACACATTCAAACAAAGCTATTGAATCAAATGAAAGTCAAATACATTCTACAAAGCTAATTGAATCAAATCAAAGTCAATTCAAACAAAGCTATTTGAAAGTCAAAGAAATCAAATGAATGTCAAAGCTATTTGAATCAAATGAAAGTGTTCTACAAAGCTAATTGTATCAATGAAAGTCAAACGCAATCAAATAAAGCTATTTGAGTCAAATGAAAGTCAAACACATTCAAACAAAGTTGTTTAAATTAAATGAAAGTGAAATGTATTCTACAAAGCTAATTGAATCAAATGAAAGTTAAACGCATTCAAACAAAGCTATTTGAATCAAATGAAAGTCAAATACATTCTACAAAGCTAATTGAATCAAATGAAAGTCAAACACATTCAAACAAAGCTAATTGAATCAAATGAAAGTCAAACACATTCAAACAAAGCTAAATCAAATGAAAGTCAAACACATTCAAATAATTGAATCAAATGAAAGTCAAACATTCAAACACAAAACATTCTACAAAGCTAATTCAATCAAATGAAAGTCAAACACATTCAAACAAAGCTATTTGAATCAAATGAAAGTCAAATACGTTCTACAAAGCTAATTGTATCAAATGAAAGTCAAACAATTAAATAAAGCTATTTGAGTCAAATGAAAGTCAAACACATTCAAACAAAGTTGTTTAAATGAAAGTGAAATGTATTCTACTAAAGCTAATTGAATCAAATGAAAGTTAACGCATTCAAACAAAGCTATTTGAATCAAATGAGAGTCAAATACATTCTACAAAGCTAATTGAATCAAATGAAAGTCAAACACATTCAAACAAAGCAAATTGAATCAAATGAAAGTCAAAGCTAATTGAATCAAATGAAAGTCAAACATTCAAACAAGCTAATTGAATCAAATGAAAGTCAAACATTCATACAAAGCTAATTGAATCAAATGAAAGTCAAACACATTCAAACAAAGCTATTTTAATTAAATGAAGTCAAATACATTCTACAAAGCTAATTGAATCAAATGAAAGTCAAACACATTCAAACAAAGCTATTTGAATCAAATGAAAGTCAAATACATACAAAGCTAATTGAATCAAATGAAAGTCAGCTATTTGAATCAATTGAAAGTCAAAGATATTCTACAAAGCTGATGGAATCAAATGAATGTCAAACACATTCAAACAAAGCTATTTGAATCAAATGAAAGTCAAATAAGTTCACAAAGCTAATTGTATCAAATGAAAGTCAAACGCAATCAAATAAAGCTATTTGAGTCAAATGAAAGTCAAACACATTCAAACAAAGTTGTTTAAATTAATGAAAGTGAAATGTATTCTACAAGCTAATTGAATCAAATGAAAGTTAAACGCATTCAAACAAAGCTATTTGAATCAAATGAGAGTCAAATACATTCTACAAAGCTAATTGAATCAAATGAAAGTCAAACACATTCAAACAAAGCTAATTGAATCAAATGAAAGTCAAATACATTCAACAAAGCTAATTGAATCAAATGAAAGTCAAACACATTCAAACGAAGCTAATTGAATCAAATGAAAGTCAAGCACATTCAAAAAGCTACAAATGAAAGTCAAAGCTAATTGAATCAAATGAAAGTCAAACATTCAAACAAAGCTATTTAATCAAATGAAAGTCAAATACATTCTAAAAGCTAATTGATTCAAATGAAAGTCAAGCTCAAATGAAAGTCAAAGCTAATTGAATCAAATGAAAGTCAAATACATTCAACAAAGCTAATTGAATCAAATGAAAGTCAAACATTCAAACAAGCTAATTGAATCAAATGAAAGTCAAACATTCAAACAAAGCTATTTAATCAAATGAAAGTCAAATACATTCTACAAAGCTAATTGAATCAAATGAAAGTCAAACACATTCAAACAAAGCTATTTAATCAAATGAAAGTCAAACATTCTACAAAGCACATGCTAATTCAAATGAAAGTCAAAGCTCAAATGAAAGTCAAACACATTTCAAACAAAGCTCAAATGAAAGTCAAATGCTCAAATGAAAGTCAAACACATTCAAACAAAGCTATTTAATCAAATGAAAGTCAAAGCTAATTGAATCAAATGAAAGTCAAACACATTCAAACAAAGCTATTTGAATCAAATGAAAGTCAAATACATTCTACAAAGCTACAATCAAATGAAAGTCAAACATTCAACAAAGCTAATTGAATCAAATGAAAGTCAAACACATTCAAACGAAGCTAATTGAATCAAATGAAAGTCAAGCACATTCAAACAAAGCTATATTAATCAAATGAAAGTCAAATACATTCTACAAAGCTAATTGAATTCAAATGAAAGTCAAGCACATTCAAACAAAGCTATTTAATCAAATGAAAGTCAAATACATTCTACAAAGCTAATTGAATCAAATGAAAGTCAAACACATTCAAACAAAGCTATTTGAATCAAATGAAAGTCAAATACATTCTACAAAGCTAATTGAATCAAATGAAAGTCAACACATTCAAACAAAGCTATTGAATCAATTGAAAGTCAAAGATATTCTACAAAGCTGATGGAATCAAATGAATGTCAAAACATTCAAAGCTATTTGAATCAAATGAAAGTCAAACATTCATAATTAATCAAATGAAAGTCAAACATTCAACAAAGCTACAAATGAAAGTCAAGAAGCTAATTGAATCAAACACATTCAAACAAGCTACAATCAAATGAAAGTCAAACACATTCAAACAAAGCTATTTGAATCAAATGAAAGTCAAATTCTACAAAGCTAATTGTATCAAATGAAAGTCAAACGCAATCAATAAAGCTATTTGAGTCAAATGAAAGTCAAACACATTCAAACAAAGTTGTTTAATTAAAGAAAGTGAAATGTATTCTACTAAGCTAATTGAATCAAATGAAAGTTAACGCATTCAAACAAAGCTATTTGAATCAAATGAGAGTCAAATACATTCTACAAAGCTAATTGAATCAAATGAAAGTCAAACAATTGAATCAACAAGCTAATTGAATCAAATGAATCAAACATTCATCAAACAAAGCTCAAATGAAAGTGCCAAATGAAAGTCAAACATTCAACAAAGCTAATTGAATCAAATGAAAGTCAAACACATTCAAACGAAGCTAATTGAATCAAATGAAAGTCAAACACATTCATACAAAGCTAATTGAATCAAATGAAAGTCAAACACATTCAAACAAAGCTATTTTAATTAAATGAATGTCAAATACATTCTACAAAGCTAATTGAATCAAATGAAAGTCAAACACATTCAAACAAAGCTATTTGAATCAAATGAAAGTCAAAGCTAATTGAATCAAATGAAAGTCAACCACATTCAAACAAAGCTATTTGAATCAATGAAAGTCAAAGATATTCTACAAAGCTGATGGAATCAAATGAATGTCAAACACATTCAAACAAAGCTATTTGAATCAAATGAAAGTCAAATAAGTTCTACAAAGCTAATTGTATCAAATGAAAGTCAAACGCAATCAAATAAAGCTATTTGAGTCAAATGAAAGTCAAACACATTCAAACAAGTTTTTAAATTGAATGAAAGTGAAATGTATTCTACTAAGCTAATTGAATCAAATGAAAGTTAAACGCATTCAAACAAAGCTATTTGAATCAAATGAGAGTCAAATACATTCTACAAAGCTAATTGAATCAAATGAAAGTCAAACACATTCAAACAAAGCTAATTGAATCAAATGAAAGTCAAATACATTCAACAAAGCTAATTGAATCAAATGAAAGTCAAACACATTCAAACGAAGCTAATTGAATCAAATGAAAGTCAAGCACATTCAAACAAAGCTAATTAATCAAATGAAAGTCAAATAATTCTACAAAGCTAATTGATTCAAATGAAAGTCAAGCACATTCAAACAAAGCTATTTAATCAAATGAAAGTCAAATACATTCTACAAAGCTAATTGATTCAAATGAAAGTCAAACACATTCAAACAAAGCTATTTGAATCAAATGAATCAAACATTCTACAAAGCTAATTGAATCAAATGAAAGTTTTCATACAAACAAAGCCAAATGAAAGTCAGCTAATTGAATCAAATGAAGTCAAAGCTAATTCAAATGAAAGTCAAACACATTCAAACAAGCTAATTGAATCAAATGAAAGTCAAACATTCAAACAAAGCTATTTTAATCAAATGAAAGTCAAATACATTCTACAAAGCTAATTCAAATGAAAGTCAAACATTCAAACAAAGCTATTTAATCAAATGAAAGTCAAATACATTCTACAAAGCTAATTCAAATGAAAGTCAAACACATTCAAACAAAGCTATTTGAATCAAATGAAATCAAATACATTCTACAAAGCTAATTGATCAAATGAAAGTCAGAAAGAATCAAACGCATTCAAACAAAGCTATTGAATCAAATGAAGTCAAAGAATCAAATGAAAGTCAAACACATTCAAACAAAGCTAATTGAATCAAATGAAAGTCAAATACATTCAACAAAGCTAATTGAATCAAATGAAAGTCAAACACATTCAAACAAGCTAATTGAATCAAACAACATTCAAACAAAGCTAATTAATCAAATGAAAGTCAAACAACAAAGCTAATTGAATCAAATGAAGTCAATTCAAACAAAGCTATTTCAAATGAAAGTCAAATACATTCTACAAAGCTAATTGATTCAAATGAAAGTCAAACACATTCAAACAAAGCTATTTGAATCAAATGAAAGTCAAATACATTCTACAAAGCTAATTGAATCAAATGAAAGTTAAACGCATTCAAACAAAGCTATTTAATCAAATGAAGTCAAATACATTCTACAAAGCTAATTGAATCAAATGAAAGTCAAACACATTCAAACAAAGCTAATTGAATCAAATGAAAGTCAAATACATTCAACAAAGCTAATTGAATCAAATGAAAGTCAAACACATTCAAACAAGCTAATTGAATCAAATGAAAGTCAAGCACATTCAAACAAAGCTATCAAATGAAAGTCAAAGCTAATTGAAAATGAAAGTCAAACATTCAAACAAAGCTATTTAATCAAATGAAAGTCAAATACATTCTACAAAGCTAATTGAATCAAATGAAAGTCAAACAATTCAAACAAAGCTATTTGAATCAAACAAATACATTCACAAAAATTGAATCAAATGAAAGTCAAGAAAATTGAATCAAATGAAAGTCAAGCACATTCAAAGCTAATTAATCAAATGAAAGTCAAATACATTCTACAAAGCTAATTGATTCAAATGAAAGTCAAACACATTCAAACAAAGCTATTTGAATCAAATGAAAGTCAAATACATTCTACAAAGCTAATTGAATCAAAGTCAGCTATTGAATCAATATTCTACAAAGCTGATGGAATCAAATGAATGTCAAACACATTAAAACAAAGCTATTTGAATCAAATGAAAGTCAAATAAGTTCTACAAAGCTAATTGTATCAAATGAAAGTCAAACGCAATCAAATAAAGCTATTTGAGTCAAATGAAAGTCAAACACATTCAAACAAAGTTGTTTAAATTAAATGAAAGTGAAATGTATTCTACAAAGCTAATTGAATCAAATGAAAGTTAAACGCATTCAAACAAAGCTATTTGAATCAAATGAGAGTCAAATACATTCTACAAAGCTAATTGAATCAAATGAAAGTCAAACACATTCAAAAAAGCTATTTGAATCAAATGAAGTCAAACACATTCAAACAAAGCTAATTGAATCAAATGAAAGTCAACACATTCAAACAAGCTAATTGAATCAAATGAAAGTCAACATTCAAACAAAGCAAATACATTCTACAAAGCTAATTGAATCAAATGAAAGTCAAACACATTCAAACAAAGCTATTTGAATCAAATGAAAGTCAAACAAAGCTAATTGTATCAAATGAAAGTCAAATCAAAAAGCTATTTGAGTCAAATGAAAGTCAAACACATTCAAACAAAGAAAGAAAGTGAAATGTAAAAGCTAATTGAATCAAATGAAAGTGCATTCAAACAAAGCTATTTGAATCAAATGAGAGTCAAATACATTCTACAAAGCTAATTGAATCAAATGAAAGTCAAACACATTCAAACAAAGCTTGAATCAAATGAAAGTCAAATACATTCAACAAGCTAATTGAATCAAATGAAAGTCAAACACATTCAAACAAGCTAATTGAATCAAATGAAAGTTCAAAGCTACAAATGAAAGTCAAATCATTCAAACAAGCTAATTGAATCAAATGAAAGTCAAGCACATTCAAACACTCAAATACATTCTACAAAGCTAATTCAAAAATGAAAGTCAAACACATTCAAACAAAGCTATTTGAATCAAATTCAAATACGTTCTACAAAGCTAATTGGAAAGTCAAAGAATAAAGCTCAAATGAAAGTCAAAGCAAACTACAAGCTAATTGAATCAAATGAAAGTTAACATTCAAACAAAGCTATTCAAATGCAAACAAGTCAAACAAACATTCAAACAAGCTAAAGAAAGAATGAATCAAATGAAAGTCAAACACATTCAACAAAGCTAATTGAATCAAATGAAAGTCAAACACATTCAAACAAAGCTTGAATCAAATGAAAGTCAAATACATTCAACAAAGCTAATTGAATCAAATGAAAGTCAAACACATTCAAACAAAGCTAATTGAATCAAATGAAAGTCAAAACATCATACAAAGCTAATTGAATCAAATGAAAGTCAAACACATTCAAACAAAGCTATTTTAATCAAAATGAAAGTCAAATACATTCTAAAAGCTAATTGAATCAAATGAAAGTCAAACACATTCAAACAAAGCTATTTGAATCAAATGAAAGTCAAATACATTCTACAAAGCTAATTGAATCAAATGAAAGTCAAACATTCAAACAAAGCTATTTGAATCAATTGAAAGTCAAATTCTACAAAGCTGATGGAATCAAATGAATGTCAAACACATTCAAACAAAGCTATTTGAATCAAATGAAAGTCAAATAAGTTCTACAAAGCTAATTGTATCAAATGAAAGTCAAACGCAATCAAATAAAGCTATTTGAGTCAAATGAAAGTCAAACACATTCAAACAAAGTTGTTTAAATTGAATGAAAGTGAAATGTATTCTACTAAGCTAATTGAATCAAATGAAAGTTAAACGCATTCAAACAAAGCTATTTGAATCAAATGAAGTCAAATACATTCTACAAAGCTAATTGAATCAAATGAAAGTCAAACACATTCAAACAAAGCTAATTGAATCAAATGAAAGTCAAATACATTCAACAAAGCTACAAATGAAATCAAACACATTCAAACGAAGCTAATTGAATCAAATGAAAGTCAAACATTCAAACAAAGCTAATTAATCAAATGAAAGTCAAATACATTCTACAAAGCTAATTGATTCAAATGAAAGTCAAGCACATTCAAACAAAGCTATATTAATCAAATGAAAGTCAAATACATTCTACAAGCTAATTGAATCAAATGAAAGTCAAACACATTCAAACAAAGCTATTTGAATCAAATGAAAGTCAAATACATTCACAAAGCTAATTGAATCAAATGAAGTCAGCTAAAATCCAAACGCTCAAACAAAACATTCAAAGCTATTTGAATCAAATGAAAGTCAATTCAAACAAGCTAATTGAATCAAATGAAAGTCATTCAACAAAGCTACAAATGAAAGTCAAACACATTCAAACAAAGCTAATTGAATCAAATGAAAGTCAAGCACATTCAAACACAAATGAAAGTCAAAGCTAATTCATCAAATGAAAGTCAAACATTCAAACAAAGCTATTTGAATCAAATGAAAGTCAAATACGTTCTACAAAGCTAATTGTATCAAATGAAAGTCAAACGCAATCAATAAAGCTATTTGAGTCAAATGAAAGTCAAACACATTCAAACAAAGTTGTTTAAATTAAACGAAAGTGAAATGTATTCTACTAAGCTAATTGAATCAAATGAAAGTTAACGCATTCAAACAAAGCTATTTGAATCAAATGAGAGTCAAATACAACAAAGCTAATTGAATCAAATGAAAGTCAAACACATTCAAACAAAGCAAATGAAAGTCAATACATTCAACAAAGCTAATTGAATCAAATGAAAGTCAAACACATTCAACAAAGCTAATTGAATCAAATGAAAGTAAGCACATTCAAACAAAGCTATATTAATCAAATGAAAGTCAAATACATCTACAAAGCTAATTGAATCAAATGAAAGTCAAACACATTCAAACAAAGCTATTTGAATCAAATGAAAGTCAAATACATTCTACAAAGCTAATTGAATCAAATGAAAGTCAAACACATTCAAACAAAGCTATTTGAATCAATTGAAAGTCAAAGATATTCTACAAAGCTGATGGAATCAAATGAATGTCAAACACATTCAAAAAAGCTATTTGAATCAAATGAAAGTCAAATAAGTTCTACAAAGCTAATTGTATCAAATGAAAGTCAAACGCAATCAAATAAAGCTATTTGAGTCAAATGAAAGTTAAACACATTCAAACAAAGTTATTTAAATTAAATGAAAGTGAAATGTATTCTACAAAGCTAATTGAATCAAATGAAAGTTAAACGCATTCAAACAAAGCTATTTGAATCAAATGAGAGTCAAATACATTCTACAAAGCTAATTGAATCAAATGAAAGTCAAACACATTCAAACAAAGCTAATTGAATCAATGAAAGTCAAACACATTCAACAAAGCTAATTGAATCAAATGAAAGTCAAACATTCAACAAAGCTAATTGAATCAAATGAAAGTCAAATACATTCTACAAAGCTAATTGAATCAAATGAAAGTCAAACACATTCAAACAAAGCTATTTGAATCAAATGAAAGTCAAAACGTTCTAAAAGCTAATTGTATCAAATGAAAGTCAAACGCAATCAAATAAAGCTATTTGAGTCAAATGAAAGTCAAACACATTCAAACAAAGTTGTTTAAATTAAATGAAAGTGAAATGTATTCTACAAAGCTAATTGAATCAAATGAAAAAATTCAAACAAAGAATCAAATGAAAGAAGCTATTGAATCAAAATGAAAGTCAAACACATTCAAACAAAGCTAATTGAATCAAATGAAGTACATTCAAACAAAGCTATTTAATCAAATGAAGTCAAATACATTCTACAAAGCTAATTGAATCAAATGAAAGTCAAAAATTCTACAAAGCATGAAGTCAAACACATTCAAACAAAGCTATTGAATCAAATGAAAGTCAAATAAGTTCTACAAAGCTAATTGTATCAAATGAAAGTCAAACGCAATCAAATAAAGCTATTTGAGTCAAATGAAAGTCACATTCAAACAAAGATGAAAGTGAAATGTATTCTACAAAGCTAATTGAATCAATGAAAGTTAAACATTCAAACAAAGCTATTTGAATCAAATGAAGTCAAATACATTCTACAAAGCTAATTGAATCAAAAAGTCAACATTCAAACAAAGCTATTGAATCAAATGAAAGTCAAACACATTCAAACAAAATTGAATAAAATGAAAGTCAAGCACATTCAAACAAAGCTATTTTAATCAAATGAAAGTCAAATAATTCTACAAAGCTAATTGAATCAAATGAAAGTCAAACACATTCAAACAAAGCTATTTGAATCAAATGAAAGTCAAATACGTTCTACAAAGCTAATTGTATCAAATGAAAGTCAAACGCAATCAAATAAAGCTATTTGAGTCAAATGAAAGTCAAACACATTCAAACAAAGTTGTTTAAATTAATGAAAGTGAAATGTATTCTACAAAGCTAATTGAAATGAAAGCATTCAAACAAAGCTATTTGAATCAAATGAAAGAAGCAATCAAATGAAAGAAAGTTCAAACAAAGCTATATTAATCAAATGAAAGTCAAATACATTCTACAAAGCTAATTGAATCAAATGAAAGTCAAACACATTCAAACAAAGCTATTGAATCAAATGAAAGTCAAATACATTCACAAAGCTTTGAATCAAATGAAAGTCAAATAAGTTCTACAAAGCTAATTGTATAAAATGAAAGTCAAACGCAATCAAATAAAGCTATTTGAGTCAAATGAAAGTCAAACACATTCAAACAAAGTTGTTTAAATTGAATGAAAGTGAAATGTATTCTACTAAGCTAATTGAATCAAATGAAAGTTAAACGCATTCAAACAAAGCTATTTGAATCAAATGAGAGTCAAATACATTCTACAAAGCTAATTGAATCAAAAAAGTCAAACACATTCAAACAAAGCAAATGAAAGTCAAATACATTCAACAAAGCTAATTGAATCAAATGAAAGTCAAACACATTGAAGCTAATTGAATCAAATGAAAGTCAACACATTCAAACAAAGCTATATTAATCAAATGAAAGTCAAATACATCTACAAAGCTAATTGAATCAAATGAAAGTCAAACAATTCAAACAAAGCTATTTGAATCAAATGAAAGTCAAATACATTCTACAAAGCTAATTGAATCAAATGAAAGTCAAACACATTCAAACAAAGCTATTTGAATGAAAGTCAAAGATATTCTACAAAGCTGATGGAATCAAATGAATGTCAAACACATTCAAACAAAGCTATTTGAATCAAATGAAAGTCAAATAAGTTCTACAAAGCTAATTGTATCAAATGAAAGTCAAACGCAATCAAATAAAGCTATTTGAGTCAAATGAAAGTTAAACACATTCAAACAAAGTTATTTAAATTAAATGAAAGTGAAATGTATTCTACAAAGCTAATTGAATCAAATGAAAGTTAAAGCATTCAAACAAAGCTATTGAATCAAATGAGAGTCTACATTCTTAATTGAATCAATTCATTACAAAGCTAATTGAATCAAATGAAGTCAAACACATTCAACAAAGCTAATTGAATCAAATGAAAGTCAAACACATTCAAAACAAAGCTAATTGAATCAAATGAAAGTCAAATACATTCTACAAAGCTAATTGAATCAAATGAAAGTCAAACACATTCAAACAAAGCTATTTGAATCAAATGAAAGTCAAATACAAAGCTAATTGTATCAAATGAAAGTCAAACGCAATCAATAAAGCTATTTGAGTCAAATGAAAGTCAAACACATTCAAACAAAGTTGTTTAAATTAAATGAAAGTGAAATGTATTCTACAAAGCTAATTGAATCAAATGAAAGTTAAACGCATTCAAACAAAGCTATTTGAATCAAATGAAAGTCAAATACATTCAACAAAGCTAATTGAATCAAATGAAAGTCAAACACATTCAAACGAAGCTAATTGAATCAAATGAAAGTCAAAACATTCAAACAAAGCTATATTAATCAAATGAAAGTCAAATACATTCTACAAAGCTAATTGAATCAAATGAAAGTCAAAGTCAATGAAGTCAAACACATTCAAACAAAGCTATTTGAATCAAATGAAAGTCAAATAAGTTCTACAAAGCTAATTGTATCAAATGAAAGTCAAACGCAATCAAATAAAGCTATTTGAGTCAAATGAAAGTCAAACACATTCAAACAAAGTTATTTAAATTAAATGAAAGTGAAATGTATTCTACAAAGCTAATTGAATCAATGAAAGTTAAACGCATTCAAACAAAGCTATTTGAATCAAATAGAGTCAAATACATTCTACAAAGCTAATTGAATCAAATGAAGTCAAATTCAAACAAAGCTAATTGAATCAAATGAAAGTTCAAACAAGCTCAAACATTCAAAAAGCTATTTTAATCAAATGAAAGTCAAATACATTCTACAAAAATTGAATCAAATGAAAGTCAAACACATTCAAACAAAGCTATTTGAATCAAATAAAAGTCAAATACGTTCTACAAAGCTAATTGTATCAAATGAAAGTCAAACGCAATCAAATAAAGCTATTTGAGTCAAATGAAAGTCAAACACATTCAAAAAAGTTGAATGAAAGTGAAATGTCTACAAAGCTAATTGAAATGAAAGTTAAACGCATTCAAACAAAGCTATTTGAATCAAATGAAGTCAAATACATTCAACAAAGCTAATTGAATCAAATGAAAGTCAAACACATTCAAACAAAGCTATTTGAATCAAATGAAAGTCAATACATTCTACAAAGCTAATTGAATCAAATGAAAGTCAAACACATTCAAACAAAGCAAAGTCAAAGAAACATCAAATGAAACACATTCAAACAAAGCTATTTGAATCAAATGAAAGTCAAATAAGTTCTACAAAGCTAATTGTATCAAATGAAAGTCAAACGCAATCAAATAAAGCTATTTGAGTCAAATGAAAGTCAAACACATTCAAACAAAGTTATTTAAATTAAATGAAAGTGAAATGTATTCTACAAAGCTAATTGAATCAAATGAAAGTTAAACGCATTCAACAAAGCTATTTGAATCAAATGAGAGTCAAATACATTCTACAAAGCTAATTGAATCAAAAAGTCAAACACATTCAAACAAAGCTAATTGAATCAAATGAAAGTCATTCAACAAAGCTAATTGAATCAAATGAAAGTCAACACATTCAAACAAGCTAAAATCAAATGAAAGTCAAATACATTCTACAAAGCTAATTGAATCAAATGAAAGTCAAACACATTCAAAAAGCTATTTGAATCAAATGAAAGTCAAAATCAAAGCTAATTGTATCAAATGAAAGTCAAACGCAATAAATAAAGCTATTTGAGTCAAATGAAAGTCAAACACATTCAAACAAAGTTGTTTAAATTAAATGAAAGTGAAATGTATTCTACAAAGCTAATTGAATCAAATGAAAGTTAAACGCATTCAAACAAAGCTATTTGAATCAAATGAAAGTCAAATACATTCAAAAAGCTAATTGAATCAAATGAAAGTCAAACACATTCAAACAAAGCTATTTGAATCAAATGAAAGTCAAATACATTCTACAAAGCTAATTGAATCAAATGAAAGTCAAACACATTCAAAAAGCTAATGAATCAAATGAAAGTATTCAAACAAAGCTATTTAATCAAATGAAAGTCAAATACATTCTACAAAGCTAATTGAATCAAATGAAAGTCAAACACATTCAAACAAAGCTATTTGAATCAAATGAAAGTCAAATACATTCTACAAAGCTAATTGAATCAAATGAAGTTCTACAAAGCAAATGAAAGAAACGCAATCAAATAAAGCTATTTGAGTCAAATGAAAGTCAAACACATTCAAACAAAGTTGTTTAAATTAAATGAAAGTGAAATGTATTCTACAAAGCTAATTGAATCAAATGAAAGTTAAACGCATTCAAACAAAGCTATTTGAATCAAATGAGAGTCAAATACATTCTACAAAGCTAATTGAATCAAATGAAAGTCAAACACATTCAAACAAAGCTAATTGAATAAATGAAAGTCAAATACATTCAACAAAGCTAATTGAATCAAATGAAAGTCAAACACATTCAAACAAAGCTAAATCAAATGAAAGTCAAATACATTCTAAGCTAATTAATCAAATGAAAGTCAAACACATTCAAACAAAGCTATTTTAATCAAATGAAAGTCAAATACATTCTACAAAGCTAATTGAATCAAATGAAAGTCAAACACATTCAAACAAAGCTATTTGAATCATTGAAAGTCAAAGATATTCTACAAAGCATCAAATGAATGTCAAACACATTCAAACAAAGCTTGAATCAAATGAAAGTCAAATAAAAAGCTAAATCAAATGAAAGTGCTATTGAATCAAATGAAAGTCAAATACATTCAACAAAGCTAATTGAATCAAATGAAAGTCAAACACATTCAAACAAAGCTATTTGAATCAAATGAAAGTCAAATACATTCTACAAAGCTAATTGAATCAAATGAAAGTCAAACACATTCAAACAAAGCTATTTTAATTTTTGAAAGTCAAAGATTATTCTACAAAGCTGATGGAATCAAATGAAGGTCAAACACATTCAAACAAAGCTATTTGAATCAAATGAAAGTCAAATAAGTTCTACAAAGCTAATTGTATCAAATGAAAGTCAAACGCAATCAAATTAAGCTATTTGAGTCAAATGAAAGTTAAAACACATTCAAACAAAGTTATTTAAATTAAATGAAAGTGAAATGTATTCTACAAAGCTAATTGAATCAAATTAAAGTTAAAACGCATTCCAACAAAGCTATTCGAATCAAATGAGAGTCAAATACATTCTACAAACCTAATTGAATCAATGATAGTCAAACACATTCAAACAAAGCTAATTGAATCAAATGAAAGTCAAACCACATTCAACAAAGCTAATTGAATCAAATGAAAGTCAAACACATTCAAACGAAAGCTAATTGAATCAAATGAAAGTCAAATACATTCTACAAAGCTAATTGAATCAAATGAAAGTCAAACACATTCAAACAAAGCTATTTGAATCAAATGAAAGTCAAATACGTTCTAGAAAGCTAATTGTATCAAATGAAAGTCAAACGCAATCAAATAAAGCTATTTGAGTCAAATGAAAGTCAAACACATTCAAACAAAGTTGTTTAAATTAAATGAAAGTGAAATGTATTCTACAAAGCTAATTGAATCAAATGAAAGTTAAACGCATTCAAACAAAGCTATTTGAATCAAATGAAAGTCAAATACATTCAACAAAGCTAATTGAATCAAATGAAAGTCAAACACATTCAAACAAAGCTATTTGAATCAAATGAAAGTCAAATACATTCTACAAAGCTAATTGAATCAAATGAAAGTCAAAACACATTCAAACGAAGCTAATTGAATCAAATGAAAGTCAAGCAAATTCAAACAAAGCTATATTAATCAAATGAAAGTCAAACACATTCAAACAAAGCTATTTGAATCATTTGAAAGTCAAAGATATTCTACAAAGCTGATGGAATCAAATGAATGCCAAACACATTCAAACAAAGCTATTTTGAATCAAACGAAAGTCAAATACGTTCTAGAAAGCTAATTGTATTCAAATGAAAGTCAAACGCAATCAAATAAAGCTATTTGAGTCAAATGAAAGTCAAACACATTCAAACAAAGTTGTTTAAATTAAATGAAAGTGAAATGTACTCTACAAAGCTAATTGAATCAAATGAAAGTTAAACGCATTCAAACAAAGCTATTTGAATCAAATGAAAGTCAAATACATTCAACAAAGCTAATTAAATCAAATGAAAGTCAAAACACATTCAAACAAAGCTATTTGAATCAAATGAAAGTCAAACACATTCAACAAGCTAATTGAATCAAATGAAAGTCAAACACATTCAAACGAAAGCTAATTGAATCAAATAAAAATTCAATGATATTCTACAAAGCTGATGGAATCAAATGAATGTCAAACACATTCAAACAAAGCTATTTGAATCAAATGAAAGTCAAATAAGTTCTACAAAGCTAATTGTATAAAATGAAAGTCAAACGCAATCAAATAAAGCTATTTGTGTCAAATGAAAGTCAAACACATTCAAACAAAGTTTGTTTAAATTGAATGAAAGTGAAATGTATTCTACTAAGCTAATTGAATCAAATGAAAGTTAAACGCATTCAAACAAAGCTAATTGAATCAAATGAGAGTCAAATACATTCTACAAAGCTAATTGAATCAAATGAAAGTCAAAACACATTCAAACAAATCTAATTGAATGAAATGAAAGTCAAATACATTCAACAAAGCTAATTGAATCAAATGAAAGTCAAACACATTCAAACGAAGCTAATTGAATCAAATGAAAGTCAAGCACATTCAAACAAAGCTATATTAATCAAATGAAAGTCAAATACATCCTACAAAGCTAATTGAATCAAATGAAAGTCAAACACATTCAAACAAAGCTATTTGAATCAAATGAAAGTCAAATACATTCTACAAAGCTAATTGAATCAAATGAAAGTCAAACACATTCAAACAAAGCTATTTGAATCATTGAAAGTCAAAGATATTCTACAAAGCTGATGGAAATCAAATGAATGTCAAACACATTCAAACAAAGCTAGTTGAATCAAATGAAAGTCAAATACATTCAACAAAGCTAATTGAATCAAATGAAAGTCAAACACATACAAACGAAGCTAATTGAATCAATTGAAAGTCAAAGATATTCTACAAAGCTGATGGAATCAAATGAATGTCAAACACATTCAAACAAAGCTAGTTGAATCAAATGAAAGTTAAATACATTCAACAAAGCTAATTGAATCAAATGAAAGTCAAACACATTCAAACAAAGCTATTTGAATCAATTGAAAGTCAAAGATATTCTACAAAGCTGATGGAATCAAATGAATGTCAAAACACATTCAAACAAAGCTATTTTGAATCAAATGAAAGTCAAATAAGTTCTACAAAGCTAATTGTATCAAATGAAAGTCAAACGCAATCAAATAAAACTATTTGAGTCAAATGAAAGTTAAACACATTCAAACAAAGTTATTTAAATTAAATGAAAGTGAAATGTATTCTACAAAAGCTAATTGAATCAAATGAAAGTTAAACGCATTCCAACAAAGCTATTCGAATCAAATGAGAGTCAAATACATTCTACAAACCTAATTGAATCAAATGATAGTCAAACATATTTCAAACAAAGCTAATTGAATCAAATGAAAGTCAAACACATTCAAACGAAGCTAATTGAATCAAATGAAAGTCAAATACATTCTTACAAAGCTAATTGAATCAAATGAAAGTCAAACACATTCAAACAAAGCTATTTGAATCAAATGAAAGTCAAATACGTTCTAGAAAGCTAATTGTATCAAATGAAAGTCAAACGCAATCAAATAAAGCTATTTGAGTCAAATGAAAGTCAAACACATTCAAACAAAGTTGTTTAAATTAAATGAAAGTGAAATGTATTCTACAAAGCTAATTAAATCAAATGAAAGTTAAACGCATCCAAACAAAGCTATTTGAATCAAATGAAAGTCAAATACATTCAACAAAGCTAATTGAATTAATTGAAAGTCAAACACATTCAAACAAAAGCTATTTAAATCAAATGAAAGTCAAATACATTCTACAAAGCTAATTGAATCAAATGAAAGTCAAACACATTCAAACGAAGCTAAATGAATCAAATGAAAGTCAAGCAAATTCAAACAAAGCTAATCGAATCAAATGAAAGTCAAAACACATTCAAACAATGCTAAATGAATAAAATGAAAGTCAAATAAGTTCTACAAAGCTAATTGTATCAAATGAAAGTCAAACGCAATCAAATAAAGCTATTTGAGTCAAATGAAAGTTAAACACATTCAAACAAAGTTATTTTAAATTAAATGAAAGTGAAATGTATTCTACAAAGCTAATTGAATCAAATGAAAGTTAAACGCATTCCAACAAAGCTATTTGAATCAAATGAGAGTCAAATACATACTACAAAGCTAATTGAATCAAATGATAGTCAAACACATTCAAACCAAAGCTAATTGAATCAAATGAAATTCAAACACATTCAACAAAGCTAATTGAATCAAATGAAAGTCAAACACATTCAAACGAAGCTAATTGAATCAAATGAAAGTCAAATACATTCTACAAAGCTAATTGAATCAAATGAAAGTCAAACACATTCAAACAAAGCTATTTGAATCAAATGAAAGTCAAATACGTTCTAGAAAGCTAATTGTATCAAATGAAAGTCAAACGCAATCAAATAAAGCTATTTGAGTCAAATGAAAGTCAAACACATTCAAATAAAGTTGTTTAAATTAAATGAAAGTGAAATGTATTCTACAAAGCTAATTGAATCAAATGAAAGTTAAACGCATTCAAACAAAGCTATTTGAATCAAATGAAAGTCAAATACATTCAACAAAGCTAATTGAATCAAATGAAAGTCAAACACATTCAAACAAAGCTATTTGAATCAAATGAAAGTCAAATACATTCTACAAAGCTAATTGAATCAAATGAAAGTCAAACACATTCAAACGAAGCTAATTGAATCAAATGAAATTCAAGCAAATTCAAACAAAGTTATATTAATCAAATGAAAGTCAAATACATTCTACAAAGCTAATTGAATCAAATGAAAGTCAAACACATTCAAACAAAGCTATTTGAATCAAATGAAAGTCAAATACATTCTACAAAGCTAATTGTATAAAATGAAAGTAAAACACAATCAAATAAAGCTATTTGAGTCAAATGAAAGTCAAACACATTCAAACAAAGTTGTTTAAATTGAATGAAACTGAAATGTATTCTACTAAGCTTATTGAATCAAATGAAAATTAAACGCATTCAAACAAAGCTATTTGAATCAAATGAGAGTCAAATACATTCTACAAAGCTAATTGAATCAAATGAAAGTCAAACACATTCAAACAAAGCTAATTGAATGAAATGAAAGTCAAATACATTCAACAAAGCTAATTGAATCAAATGAAAGTCAAACACATTCATACGAAGCTAATTGAATCAAATGAAAGTCAAGCACATTCAAAACAAAGCTATATTAATCAAATGAAAGTCAAATACATTCTACAAAGCTAATTGAATCAAATGAAGGTCAAACACATTCAAACAAAGCTATTTGAATCAAATGAAAGTCAAATACATTCTACAAAGATAATTGAATCAAATGAAAGTCAAACACATTCAAACAAAGCTATTTGAATCATTGAAAGTCAAAGATATTCTACAAAGCTGATGGAATCAAATGAATGTCAAACACATTCAAACAAAGCTATTTGAATCAAATGAAAGTCAAATAAGTTCTACAAAGCTAATTGTATCAAATGAAAGTCAAACGCAATCAAATAAAGCTATATGAGTCAAATGAAAGTTAAACACATTCAAACAAAGTTATTTAAATTAAATGAAAGTGAAATGTATTCTACAAAGCTAATTGAATCAAATGAAAGTTAAACGCATTCCAACAAAGCTATTTGAATCAAATGAGAGTCAAATACATTCTACAAAGCTAATTGAATCAAATGATAGTCAAACACATTCAAACAAAGCTAATTGAATCAAATGAAAGTCAAACACATTCAAACAAAGCTAATTGAATAAAATGAAAGTCAAGCACATTCAAACAAAGCTATTTTAATCAAATGAAAGTCAAATACATTCTACAAAGCTAATTGAATCAAATGGAAGTCAAACACATTCAAACAAAGCTATTTGAATCAAATGAAAGTCAAATACGTTCTAGAAAGCTAATTGTATCAAATGAAAGTCAAACGCAATCAAATAAAGCTATTTGAGTCAAATGAAAGTCAAACACATTCAAACAAAGTTGTTTAAATTAAATGAAAGTGAAATGTATTCTACAAAGCTAATTGAATCAAATGAAAGTTAAACGCATTCAAACAAAGCTATTTGAATCAAATGAAAGTCAAATACATTCAACAAAGCTAATTGAATCAAATGAAAGTCAAACACATTCAAACAAAGCTATTTGAATCAAATTAAAGTCAAATACATTCTACAAAGCTAATTGAATCAAATGAAAGTCAAACACATTCAAACAAAGCTATTTGAATGTATTGAAAGTTAAAGATATTCTACAAAGCTGATGGAATCAAATGAATGTCAAACACATTCAAACAAAGCTATTTGAATCAAATGAAAGTTAAATAAGTTCTACAAAGCTAATTGTATCAAATGAAAGTCAAACGCAATTAAATAAAGCTATTTGAGTCAAATGAAAGTCAAACACATTCAAACAAAGTTATTTAAATTAAATGAAAGTGAAATGTATTCAACAAAGCTAATTGAATCAAATGAAAGTTAAACGCATTCAAACAAAGCTATTTGAATCAAGTTAGAGTCAAATACATTGAATCAAATGATAGTCAAACACATTCAAACAAAGCTAATCGAATCAAATGAAAGTCAAACACATTCAAACAATGCTAATTGAATAAAATGAAAGTCAAGCACATTCAAACAAAGCTATTTTAATCAAATGAAAGTCAAATACATTCTACAAAGGTAATTGAATCAAAATGAAAGTCAAACACATTCAAACAAAGCTATTTGAATCAAATAAAAGTCAAATACGTTTCTACAAAGCTAATTGTATCAAATGAAAGTCAAACGCAATCAAATAAAGCTATTTGAGTCAAATGAAAGTCAAACACATTCAAACAAAGTTGTTTTAAATTAAATGAAAGTGAAATGTATTCTACAAAGCTAATTGAATCAAATGAAAGTTAAACGCATTCAAACAAAGCTATTTGAATCAAATGAAAGTCAAATACATTCAACAAAGCTAATTGAATCAAATGAAAGTCAAACACATTCAAACAAAGCTATTTGAATCAAATGAAAGTCAAATACATTCTACAAAGCTAATTGAATCAAATGAAAGTCAAACACATTCAAACAA
This sequence comes from Chenopodium quinoa, assembly GCF_001683475.1. NCBI lineage: Eukaryota > Viridiplantae > Streptophyta > Magnoliopsida > Caryophyllales > Amaranthaceae > Chenopodium > Chenopodium quinoa. Next base: position 24,873 of record NW_018743000.1, on the reverse strand, counting down.
AGCTAATTGAATCAAATGAAAGTCAAACACATTCAAACAATGCTAATTGAATAAAATGAAAGTCAAGCACATTTAAAAAAAGCTATTTTAATCAAATGAAAGTCAAATACATTCTACAAAGCAAATTGAATCAAATGAAAGTCAAACACATTCAAACAAAGCTATTTGAATCAAAATAAAAGTCAAATACGTTCTACAAAGCTAATTGTATCAAATGAAAGTCAAACACATTCAAACGAAGCTAATTGAATCAAATGAAATTCAAGCAAATTCAAACAAAGTTATATTAATCAAATGAAAGTCAAATACATTCTACAAAGCTAATTGAATCAAATGAAAGTCAAACACATTCAAACAAAGCTATTTGAATCAAATGAAAGTCAAATACATTCTACAAAGCTAATTGTATAAAATGAAAGTAAAACGCAATCAAATAAAGCTATTTGAGTCAAATGAAAGTCAAACACATTCAAACAAAGTTGTTTAAATTGAATGAAACTGAAATGTATTCTACTAAGCTTATTGAATCAAATGAAAATTAAACGCATTCAAACAAAGCTATTTGAATCAAATGAGAGTCAAATACATTCTACAAAGCTAATTGAATCAAATGAAAGTCAAACACATTCAAACAAAGCTAATTGAATGAAATGAAAGTCAAATACATTCAACAAAGCTAATTGAATCAAATGAAAGTCAAACACATTCATACGAAGCTAATTGAATCAAATGAAAGTCAAGCACATTCAAACAAAGCTATATTAATCAAATGAAAGTCAAATACATTTTACAAAGCTAATTGAATCAAATGAAGGTCAAACACATTCAAACAAAGCTATTTGAATCAAATGAAAGTCAAATACATTCTACAAAGATAATTGAATCAAATGAAAGTCAAACACATTCAAACAAAGCTATTTGAATCATTGAAAGTCAAAGATATTCTACAAAGCTGATGGAATCAAATGAATGTCAAACACATTCAAACAAAGCTATTTGAATCAAATGAAAGTCAAATAAGTTCTACAAAGCTAATTGTATCAAATGAAAGTCAAACGCAATCAAATAAAGCTATATGAGTCAAATGAAAGTTAAACACATTCAAACAAAGTTATTTAAATTAAATGAAAGTGAAATGTATTCTACAAAGCTAATTGAATCAAATGAAAGTTAAACGCATTCCAACAAAGCTATTTGAATCAAATGAGAGTCAAATACATTCTACAAAGCTAATTGAATCAAATGATAGTCAAACACATTCAAACAAAGCTAATTGAATCAAATGAAAGTCAAACACATTCAAACAAAGCTAATTGAATAAAATGAAAGTCAAGCACATTCAAACAAAGCTATTTTAATCAAATGAAAGTCAAAATACATTCTACAAAGCTAATTGAATCAAATGAAAGTCAAACATATTCAAACAAAGCTATTTGAATCAAATGAAAGTCAAATACGTTCTAGAAAGCTAATTGTATCAAATGAAAGTCAAACGCAATCAAATAAAGCTATTTGAGTCAAATGAAAGTCAAACACATTCAAACAAAGTTGTTTAAATTAAATGAAAGTGAAATGTATTCTACAAAGCTAATTGAATCAAATGAAAGTTAAACGCATTCAAACAAAGCTATTTGAATCAAATGAAAGTCAAATACATTCAACAAAGCTAATTGAATCAAATGAAAGTCAAACACATTCAAACAAAGCTATTTGAATCAAATTAAAGTCAAATACATTCTACAAAGCTAATTGAATCAAATGAAAGTCAAACACATTCAAACAAAGCTATTTGAATGTATTGAAAGTTAAAGATATTCTACAAAGCTGATGGAATCAAATGAATGTCAAACACATTCAAACAAAGCTATTTGAATCAAATGAAAGTTAAATAAGTTCTACAAAGCTAATTGTATCAAATGAAAGTCAAACGCAATTAAATAAAGCTATTTGAGTCAAATGAAAGTCAAAACACATTCAAACAAAGTTATTTAAATTAAATGAAAGTGAAATGTATTCAACAAAGCTAATTGAATCAAATGAAAGTTAAACGCATTCAAACAAAGCTATTTGAATCAAGTTAGAGTCAAATACATTGAATCAAATGATAGTCAAACACATTCAAACAAAGCTAATCGAATCAAATGAAAGTCAAACACATTCAAACAATGCTAATTGAATAAAATGAAAGTCAAGCACATTCAAACAAAGCTATTTTAATCAAATGAAAGTCAAATACATTCTACAAAGGTAATTGAATCAAATGAAAGTCAAACACATTCAAACAAAGCTATTTGAATCAAATAAAAGTCAAATACGTTCTACAAAGCTAATTGTATCAAATGAAAGTCAAACACATTCAAACAAAGCTAATTGAATCAAATGAAAGTCAAACACATTCAAACAATGCTAATTGAATAAAATGAAAGTCAAGCACATTTAAAAAAAGCTATTTTAATCAAATGAAAGTCAAATACATTCTACAAAGCAAATTGAATCAAATGAAAGTCAAACACATTCAAACAAAGCTATTTGAATCAAATAAAAGTCAAATACGTTCTACAAAGCTAATTGTATCAAATGAAAGTCAAACACATTCAAACGAAGCTAATTGAATCAAATGAAATTCAAGCAAATTCAAACAAAGTTATATTGATCAAATGAAAGTCAAATACATTCTACAAAGCTAATTGAATCAAATGAAAGTCAAACACATTCAAACAAAGCTATTTGAATCAAATGAAAGTCAAATACATTCTACAAAGCTAATTGTATAAAATGAAAGTAAAACGCAATCAAATAAAGCTATTTGAGTCAAATGAAAGTCAAACACATTCAAACAAAGTTGTTTAAATTGAATGAAACTGAAATGTATTCTACTAAGCTTATTGAATCAAATGAAAATTAAAAGCATTCAAACAAAGCTATTTGAATCAAATGAGAGTCAAATACATTCTACAAAGCTAATTGAATCAAATGAAAGTCAAACACATTCAAACAAAGCTAATTGAATGAAATGAAAGTCAAATACATTCAACAAAGCTAATTGAATCAAATGAAAGTCAAACACATTCATACGAAGCTAATTGAATCAAATGAAAGTCAAGCACATTCAAACAAAGCTATATTAATCAAATGAAAGTCAAATACATTCTACAAAGCTAATTGAATCAAATGAAAGTCAAACACATTCAAACAAAGCTATTTGAATCAAATGAAAGTCAAATACATTCTACAAAGATAATTGAATCAAATGAAAGTCAAACACATTCAAACAAAGCTAATTGAATGAAATGAAAGTCAAATACATTCAACAAAGCTAATTGAATCAAATGAAAGTCAAACACATTCATACGAAGCTAATTGAATCAAATTAAAGTCAAGCACATTCAAACAAAGCTATATTAATCAAATGAAAGTCAAATACATTCTACAAAGCTAATTGAATCAAATGAAAGTCAAACACATTCAAACAAAGCTATTTGAATCAAATGAAAGTCAAATACATTCTACAAAGATAATTGAATCAAATGAAAGTCAAACACATTCAAACAAAGCTATTTGAATCATTGAAAGTCAAAGATATTCTACAAAGCTGATGGAATCAAATGAATGTCAAACACATTCAAACAAAGCTATTTGAATCAAATGAAAGTCAAATAAGTTCTACAAAGCTAATTGTATCAAATGAAAGTCAAACGCAATCAAATAAAGCTATATGAGTCAAATGAAAGTTAAACACATTCAAACAAAGTTATTTAAATTAAATGAAAGTGAAATGTATTCTACAAAGCTAATTGAATCAAATGAAAGTTAAACGCATTCCAACAAAGCTATTTGAATCAAATGAGAGTCAAATACATTTTACAAAGCTAATTGAATCAAATGATAGTCAAACACATTCAAACAAAGCTAATTGAATCAAATGAAAGTCAAACACATTCAAACAAAGCTAATTGAATAAAATGAAAGTCAAGCACATTCAAACAAAGCTATTTTAATCAAATGAAAGTCAAATACATTCTACAAAGCTAATTGAATCAAATGAAAGTCAAACACATTCAAACAAAGCTATTTGAATCAAATGAAAGTCAAATACGTTCTAGAAAGCTAATTGTATCAAATGAAAGTCAAACGCAATCAAATAAAGCTATTTGAGTCAAATGAAAGTCAAACACATTCAAACAAAGTTGTTTAAATTAAATGAAAGTGAAATGTATTCTACAAAGCTAATTGAATCAAATGAAAGTTAAACGCATTCAAACAAAGCTATTTGAATCAAATGAAAGTCAAATACATTCAACAAAGCTAATTGAATCAAATGAAAGTCAAACACATTCAAACAAAGCTACTTGAATCAAATGAAAGTCAAATACATTCTACAACGCTAATTGAATCAAATGAAAGTCAAACACATTCAAACAAAGCTATTTGAATCAATTGAAAGTCATTGATATTCTACAAAGCTGATGGAATCAAATGAATGTCAAACACATTCAAACAAAGCTATTTTAATCAAATGAAAGTCAAATACATTCTACAAAGCAAATTGAATCAAATGAAAGTCAAACACATTCAAACAAAGCTATTTGAATCAAATAAAAGTCAAATACGTTCTACAAAGCTAATTGTATCAAATGAAAGTCAAACACATTCAAACGAAGCTAATTGAATCAAATGAAATTCAAGCAAATTCAAACAAAGTTATATTAATCAAATGAAAGTCAAATACATTCTACAAAGCTAATTGAATCAAATGAAAGTCAAACACATTCAAACAAAGCTATTTGAATCAAATGAAAGTCAAATACATTCTACAAAGCTAATTGTATAAAATGAAAGTAAAACGCAATCAAATAAAGCTATTTGAGTCAAATGAAAGTCAAACACATTCAAACAAAGTTGTTTAAATTGAATGAAACTGAAATGTATTCTACTAAGCTTATTGAATCAAATGAAAATTAAACGCATTCAAACAAAGCTATTTGAATCAAATGAGAGTCAAATACATTCTACAAAGCTAATTGAATCAAATGAAAGTTAAACACATTCAAACAAAGCTAATTGAATGAAATGAAAGTCAAATACATTCAACAAAGCTAATTGAATCAAATGAAAGTCAAACACATTCATACGAAGCTAATTGAATCAAATGAAAGTCAAGCACATTCAAACAAAGCTATATTAATCAAATGAAAGTCAAATACATTCTACAAAGCTAATTGAATCAAATGAAAGTCAAACACATTCAAACAAAGCTATTTGAATCAAATGAAAGTCAAATACATTCTACAAAGATAATTGAATCAAATGAAAGTCAAACACATTCAAACAAAGCTATTTGAATCATTGAAAGTCAAAGATATTCTACAAAGCTGATGGAATCAAATGAATGTCAAACACATTCAAACAAAGCTATTTGAATCAAATGAAAGTCAAATAAGTTCTACAAAGCTAATTGTATCAAATGAAAGTCAAACGCAATCAAATAAAGCTATATGAGTCAAATGAAAGTTAAACACATTCAAACAAAGTTATTTAAATTAAATGAAAGTGAAATGTATTCTACAAAGCTAATTGAATCAAATGAAAGTTAAACGCATTCCAACAAAGCTATTTGAATCAAATGAGAGTCAAATACATTCTACAAAGCTAATTGAATCAAATGATAGTCAAACACATTCAAACAAAGCTAATTGAATCAAATGAAAGTCAAACACATTCAAACAAAGCTAATTGAATAAAATGAAAGTCAAGCACATTCAAACAAAGCTATTTTAATCAAATGAAAGTCAAATACATTCTACAAAGCTAATTGAATCAAATGAAAGTCAAACACATTCAAACAAAGCTATTTGAATCAAATGAAAGTCAAATACGTTCTAGAAAGCTAATTGTATCAAATGAAAGTCAAACGCAATCAAATAAAGCTATTTGAGTCAAATGAAAGTCAAACACATTCAAACAAAGTTGTTTAAATTAAATGAAAGTGAAATGTATTCTACAAAGCTAATTGAATCAAATGAAAGTTAAACGCATTCAAACCAAGCTATTTGAATCAAATGAAAGTCAAATACATTCAACAAAGCTAATTGAATCAAATGAAAGTCAAACACATTCAAACAAAGCTATTTGAATCAAATGAAAGTCAAATACATTCTACAAAGCTAATTGAATCAAATGAAAGTCAAACACATTCAAACAAAGCTATTTGAATCAATTGAAAGTTAAAGATATTCTACAAAGCTGATGGAATCAAATGAATGTCAAACACATTCAAACAAAGCTATTTGAATCAAATGAAAGTTAAATAAGTTCTACAAAGCTAATTGTATCAAATGAAAGTCAAACGCAATTAAATAAAGCTATTTGAGTCAAATGAAAGTCAAACACATTCAAACAAAGTTATTTAAATTAAATGAAAGTGAAATGTATTCAACAAAGCTAATTGAATCAAATGAAAGTTAAACGCATTCAAACAAAGCTATTTGAATCAAGTTAGAGTCAAATACATTGAATCAAATGATAGTCAAACACATTCAAACAAAGCTAATCGAATCAAATGAAAGTCAAACACATTCAAACAATGCTAATTGAATAAAATGAAAGTCAAGCACATTCAAACAAAGCTATTTTAATCAAATGAAAGTCAAATACATTCTACAAAGGTAATTGAATCAAATGAAAGTCAAACACATTCAAACAAAGCTATTTGAATCAAATAAAAGTCAAATACGTTCTACAAAGCTAATTGTATCAAATGAAAGTGAAACGCAATCAAATAAAGCTATTTGAGTCAAATGAAAGTCAAACACATTCAAACAAAGTTGTTTAAATTAAATGAAAGTGAAATGTATTCTACAAAGCTAATTGAATCAAATGAAAGTTAAACGCATTCAAACAAAGCTATTTGAATCAAATGAAAGTCAAATACATTCAACAAAGCTAATTGAATCAAATGAAAGTCAAACACATTCAAACAAAGCTATTTGAATCAAATGAAAGTCAAATACATTCTACAAAGCTAATTGAATCAAATGAAAGTCAAACACATTCAAACAAAGCTAATTGAATCAAATGAAAGTCAAACACATTCAAACAATGCTAATTGAATAAAATGAAAGTCAAGCACATTTAAAAAAAGCTATTTTAATCAAATGAAAGTCAAATACATTCTACAAAGCAAATTGAATCAAATGAAAGTCAAACACATTCAAACAAAGCTATTTGAATCAAATAAAAGTCAAATACGTTCTACAAAGCTAATTGTATCAAATGAGAGTCAAATACATTCTACAAACCTAATTGAATCAAATGATAGTCAAACACATTCAAACAAAGCTAATTGAATCAAATGAAAGTCAAACACATTCAAACGAAGCTAATTGAATCAAATAAAAGTCAAATACATTCTACAAAGCTAATTGAATCAAATGAAAGTCAAACACATTCAAACAAAGCTATTTGAATAAAATGAAAGTCAAATACGTTCTAGAAAACTAATTGTATCAAATGAAAGTCAAACGCAATCAAATAAAGCTATTTGAGTCAAATGAAAGTCAAACACATTCAAACAAAGTTGTTTAAATTAAATGAAAGTGAAATGTATTCTACAAAGCTAATTGAATCAAATGAAAGTTAAACGCATCCAAACAAAGCTATTTGAATCAAATGAAAGTCAAATACATTCAACAAAGCTAATTGAATTAATTGAAAGTCAAACACATTCAAACAAAGCTATTTGAATCAAATGAAAGTCAAATACATTCTACAAAGCTAATTGAATCAAATGAAAGTCAAACACATTCAAACGAAGCTAAATGAATCAAATGAAAGTCAAGCAAATTCAAACAAAGCTAATCGAATCAAATGAAAGTCAAACACATTCAAACAATGCTAATTGAATAAAATGAAAGTCAAATAAGTTCTACAAAGCTAATTGTATCAAATGAAAGTCAAACGCAATCAAATAAAGCTATTTGAGTCAAATGAAAGTTAAACACATTCAAACAAAGTTATTTAAATTAAATGAAAGTGAAATGTATTCTACAAAGCTAATTGAATCAAATGAAAGTTAAACGCATTCCAACAAAGCTATTTGAATCAAATGAGAGTCAAATACATACTACAAAGCTAATTGAATCAAATGATAGTCAAACACATTCAAACAAAGCTAATTGAATCAAATGAAATTCAAACACATTCAACAAAGCTAATTGAATCAAATGAAAGTCAAACACATTCAAACGAAGCTAAATTGAATCAAATGAAAGTCAAATACATTCTACAAAGCTAATTGAATCAAATGAAAGTCAAACACATTCAAACAAAGCTATTTGAATCAAATGAAAGTCAAATACGTTCTAGAAAGCTAATTGTATCAAATGAAAGTCAAACGCAATCAAATAAAGCTATTTGAGTCAAATGAAAGTCAAACACATTCAAACAAAGTTGTTTAAATTAAATGAAAGTGAAATGTATTCTACAAAGCTAATTGAATCAAATGAAAGTTAAACGCATTCAAACAAAGCTATTTGAATCAAATGAAAGTCAAATACATTCAACAAAGCTAATTGAATCAAATGAAAGTCAAACACATTCAAACAAAGCTATTTGAATCAAATGAAAGTCAAATACATTCTACAAAGCTAATTGAATCAAATGAAAGTCAAACACATTCAAACGAAGCTAATTGAATCAAATGAAATTCAAGCAAATTCAAACAAAGTTATATTAATCAAATGAAAGTCAAATACATTCTACAAAGCTAATTGAATCAAATGAAAGTCAAACACATTCAAACAAAGCTATTTGAATCAAATGAAAGTCAAATACATTCTACAAAGCTAATTGTATAAAATGAAAGTAAAACGCAATCAAATAAAGCTATTTGAGTCAAATGAAAGTCAAACACATTCAAACAAAGTTGTTTAAATTGAATGAAACTGAAATGTATTCTACTAAGCTTATTGAATCAAATGAAAATTAAACGCATTCAAACAAAGCTATTTGAATCAAATGAGAGTCAAATACATTCTACAAAGCTAATTGAATCAAATGAAAGTCAAACACATTCAAACAAAGCTAATTGAATGAAATGAAAGTCAAATACATTCAACAAAGCTAATTGAATCAAATGAAAGTCAAACACATTCATACGAAGCTAATTGAATCAAATGAAAGTCAAGCACATTCAAACAAAGCTATATTAATCAAATGAAAGTCAAATACATTCTACAAAGCTAATTGAATCAAATGAAAGTCAAACACATTCAAACAAAGCTATTTGAATCAAATGAAAGTCAAATACATTCTACAAAGATAATTGAATCAAATGAAAGTCAAACACATTCAAACAAAGCTATTTGAATCATTGAAAGTCAAAGATATTCTTACAAAGCTGATGGAATCAAATGAATGTCAAACACATTCAAACAAAGCTATTTGAATCAAATGAAAGTCAAATAAGTTCTACAAAGCTAATTGTATCAAATGAAAGTCAAACGCAATCAAATAAAGCTATATGAGTCAAATGAAAGTTAAACAAATTCAAACAAAGTTATTTAAATTAAATGAAAGTGAAATGTATTCTACATAGCTAATTGAATCAAATGAAAGTTAAACGCATTCAAACAAAGCTATTTGAATCAAATGAGAGTAAAATACATTCTACAAAGCTAATTGAATCAAATGATAGTCAAACACATTCAAACAAAGCTATTTGAGTCAAATGAAAGTCAAACACATTCAAACAAAGTTGTTTAAATTAAATGAAAGTGAAATGTATTCTACAAAGCTAATTGAATCAAATGAAAGTTAAACGCATTCAAAACAAAGCTATTTGAATCAAATGAAAGTCAAATACATTCAACAAAGCTAATTGAATCAAATGAAAGTCAAACACATTCAAACAAAGCTACTTGAATCAAATGAAAGTCAAATACATTCTACAACGCTAATTGAATCAAATGAAAGTCAAACACATTCAAACAAAGCTATTTGAATCAATTGAAAGTCATTGATATTCTACAAAGCTGATGGAATCAAATGAATGTCAAACACATTCAAACAAAGCTATTTTAATCAAATGAAAGTCAAATACATTCTACAAAGCAAATTGAATCAAATGAAAGTCAAACACATTCAAACAAAGCTATTTGAATCAAATAAAAGTCAAATACGTTCTACAAAGCTAATTGTATCAAATGAAAGTCAAACACATTCAAACGAAGCTAATTGAATCAAATGAAATTCAAGCAAATTCAAACAAAGTTATATTAATCAAATGAAAGTCAAATACATTCTACAAAGCTAATTGAATCAAATGAAAGTCAAACACATTCAAACAAAGCTATTTGAATCAAATGAAAGTCAAATACATTCTACAAAGCTAATTGTATAAAATGAAAGTAAAACGCAATCAAATAAAGCTATTTGAGTCAAATGAAAGTCAAAACACATTCAAACAAAGTTGTTTAAATTGAATGAAACTGAAATGTATTCTACTAAGCTTATTGAATCAAATGAAAATTAAACGCATTCAAACAAAGCTATTTGAATCAAATGAGAGTCAAATACATTCTACAAAGCTAATTGAATCAAATGAAAGTTAAACACATTCAAACAAAGCTAATTGAATGAAATGAAAGTCAAATACATTCAACAAAGCTAATTGAATCAAATGAAAGTCAAACACATTCATACGAAGCTAATTGAATCAAATGAAAGTCAAGCACATTCAAACAAAGCTATATTAATCAAATGAAAGTCAAATACATTCTACAAAGCTAATTGAATCAAATGAAAGTCAAACACATTCAAACAAAGCTATTTGAATCAAATGAAAGTCAAATACATTCTACAAAGATAATTGAATCAAATGAAAGTCAAACACATTCAAACAAAGCTATTTGAATCATTGAAAGTCAAAGATATTCTACAAAGCTGATGGAATCAAATGAATGTCAAACACATTCAAACAAAGCTATTTGAATCAAATGAAAGTCAAATAAGTTCTACAAAGCTAATTGTATCAAATGAAAGTCAAACGCAATCAAATAAAGCTATATGAGTCAAATGAAAGTTAAACACATTCAAACAAAGTTATTTAAATTAAATGAAAGTGAAATGTATTCTACAAAAGCTAATTGAATCAAATGAAAAGTTAAACGCATTCCAACAAAAGCTATTTGAATCAAATGAGAGTCAAATACATTCTACAAAGCTAATTGAATCAAATGATAGTCAAACACATTCAAACAAAGCTAATTGAATCAAATGAAAGTCAAACACATTCAAACAAAGCTAATTGAATAAAATGAAAGTCAAGCACATTCAAACAAAAGCTATTTTAATCAAATGAAAGTCAAATACATTCTACAAAGCTAATTGAATCAAATGAAAGTCAAACACATTCAAACAAAGCTATTTGAATCAAATGAAAGTCAAATACGTTCTAGAAAGCTAATTGTATCAAATGAAAAGTCAAACGCAATCAAATAAAGCTATTTGAGTCAAATGAAAGTCAAACACATTCAAACAAAGTTGTTTAAATTAAATGAAAGTGAAATGTATTCTACAAAGCTAATTGAATCAAATGAAAGTTAAACGCATTCAAACCAAGCTATTTGAATCAAATGAAAGTCAAATACATTCAACCAAAGCTAATTGAATCAAATGAAAGTCAAACACATTCAAACAAAGCTATTTGAATCAAATGAAAGTCAAATACATTCTACAAAGCTAATTGAATCAAATGAAAGTCAAACACATTCAAAACAAAGCTATTTGAATCAATTGAAAGTTAAAGATATTCTTACAAAGCTGATGGAATCAAATGAATGTCAAACACATTCAAACAAAAGCTATTTGAATCAAATGAAAGTTAAATAAGTTCTACAAAGCTAATTGTATCAAATGAAAGTCAAACGCAATTAAATAAAGCTATTTGAGTCAAATGAAAGTCAAACACATTCAAACAAAGTTATTTAAATTAAATGAAAGTGAAATGTATTCAACAAAGCTAATTGAATCAAATGAAAGTTAAAACGCATTCAAACAAAGCTATTTGAATCAAGTTAGAGTCAAATACATTGAATCAAATGATAGTCAAACACATTCAAACAAAGCTAATCGAATCAAATGAAAGTCAAACACATTCAAACAATGCTAATTGAATAAAATGAAAGTCAAGCACATTTCAAACAAAGCTATTTTAATCAAATGAAAGTCAAATACATTCTACAAAGGTAATTGAATCAAATGAAAGTCAAACACATTCAAACAAAGCTATTTGAATCAAATAAAAGTCAAATACGTTTCTACAAAGCTAATTGTATCAAATGAAAGTCAAACGCAATCAAATAAAGCTATTTGAGTCAAATGAAAGTCAAACACATTCAAACAAAGTTGTTTAAATTAAATGAAAGTGAAATGTATTCTACAAAGCTAATTGAATCAAATGAAAGTTAAACGCATTCAAACAAAGCTATTTGAATCAAATGAAAGTCAAATACATTCAACAAAGCTAATTGAATCAAATGAAAGTCAAAACACATTCAAACAAAGCTATTTGAATCAAATGAAAGTCAAATACATTCTACAAAGCTAAATTGAATCAAATGAAAGTCAAACACATTCAAACAAAGCTAATTGAATCAAATGAAAGTCAAAACACATTCAAAAACACAATGCTAAATTGAATAAAAGATTGAAAAAGTCAAAGCAACATTTAAAAAAAAAGCTAATTTTAAATCAAATGAAAAGTCAAAATACATTCTAACAAAGCAAATTGAATCAAATGAAAGTCAAACACATTCAAACAAAGCTATTTGAATCAAATAAAAGTCAAATACTTCTACAAAAAGCTAATAAAATAAGTATCAAATAGAAAAAGAAAGTCAAATACGTTCTACAAACTAATTGAATCAAATGAAAGTCAAAACACATATCAAATAAAAGCTAATTGAATCAAATGAAAAAAACTCAAAAAAAATTAAAGAAAGCTAATATGAATCAAATGAAAGTCAAATACATTCAACAAAGCTAATTGAATCAAATGAAGTCAACAACAGCTAATTGAATCAATTAAAAGTCAAATACATTCACAAAGCTATTGTTGAAAGTACAAACATGGAAAAAAGTCAAATACTTCTAGAAAACTAATTGTATCAAATGAAAGTCAAACGCAATCAATAAAGCTATTTGAGTCAAATGAAAGTCAAAACATTCAAACAAAGTTGTTAAATTAAATGAAAGTGAAATGTATCTACAAAGAATTGAATCAAATGAAATTAAACGCATCCAAACAAAGCTATTTGAATCAAATGAAAGTCAAATACATTCAACAAACTAATTGAATTAATTGAAAGTCAAACACATTCAAACAAAGCTATTGAATCAAATGAAAGTCAAATACATTCTACAAAGCTAATTGAATCAAATGAAAGTCAAACACATTCAAACGAAGCTAAATGAATCAAATGAAAGTCAAGCAAATTCAAACAAAGCTAATCGAATCAAATGAAAGTCAAACACATTCAAACAATGCTAATTGAATAAAATGAAAGTCAAATAAGTTCTACAAAGCTAATTGTATCAAATGAAAGTCAAACGCAATCAAATAAAGCTATTTGAGTCAAATGAAAGTTAAACACATTCAAACAAAGTTATTTAAATTAAATGAAAGTGAAATGTATTCTACAAAGCTAATTGAATCAAATGAAAGTTAAACGCATTCCAACAAAAGCTATTTGAATCAAATGAGAGTCAAATACATACTACAAAGCTAATTGAATCAAATGATAGTCAAACACATTCAAACAAAGCTAATTGAATCAAATGAAATTCAAACACATTCAACAAAGCTAATTGAATCAAATGAAAGTCAAACACATTCAAACGAAGCTAATTGAATCAAATGAAAGTCAAATACATTCTACAAAGCTAATTGAATCAAATGAAAGTCAAACACATTCAAACAAAGCTATTTGAATCAAATGAAAGTCAAATACGTTCTAGAAAGCTAATTGTATCAAATGAAAGTCAAACGCAATCAAATAAAGCTATTTGAGTCAAATGAAAAGTCAAACACATTCAAACAAAGTTGTTTAAATTAAATGAAAGTGAAATGTATTCTACAAAGCTAATTGAATCAAATGAAAGTTAAACGCATTCAAACAAAGCTATTTGAATCAAATGAAAGTCAAATACATTCAACAAAGCTAATTGAATTCAAATGAAAGTCAAACACATTCAAACAAAGCTATTTGAATCAAATGAAAGTCAAATACATTCTACAAAGCTAATTGAATCAAATGAAAGTCAAACACATTCAAACGAAGCTAATTGAATCAAATGAAATTCAAGCAAATTCAAACAAAGTTATATTAATCAAATGAAAGTCAAATACATTCTACAAAGCTAATTGAATCAAATGAAAGTCAAACACATTCAAACAAAGCTATTTGAATCAAATGAAAGTCAAATACATTCTACAAAGCTAATTGTATAAAATGAAAGTAAAACGCAATCAAATAAAGCTATTTGAGTCAAATGAAAGTCAAACACATTCAAACAAAGTTGTTTAAATTGAATGAAACTGAAATGTATTCTACTAAGCTTATTGAATCAAATGAAAATTAAAACGCATTCAAACAAAGCTATTTGAATCAAATGAGAGTCAAATACATTCTACAAAGCTAATTGAATCAAATGAAAGTCAAACACATTCAAACAAAGCTAATGAATGAAATGAAAGTCAAATACATTCAAACAAAGCTAATTGAATCAAATGAAAGTCAAACACATTCATACGAAGCTAATTGAATCAAATGAAAGTCAAGCACATTCAAACAAAGCTATATTAATCAAATGAAAGTCAAAATACATTCTACAAAGCTAATTGAATCAAAATGAAAGTCAAACACATTCAAACAAAGCTATTTGAATCAAATGAAAGTCAAATACATTCTACAAAGATAATTGAATCAAATGAAAGTCAAACACATTCAAACAAAGCTATTTGAATCATTGAAAGTCAAAGATATTCTACAAAGCTGATGGAATCAAATGAATGTCAAACACATTCAAACAAAGCTATTTGAATCAAATGAAAGTCAAATAAGTTCTACAAAGCTAATTGTATCAAATGAAAGTCAAACGCAATCAAATAAAGCTATATGAGTCAAATGAAAGTTAAACAAAATTCAAACAAAGTTATTTAAATTAAATGAAAGTGAAATGTATTCTACATAGCTTAATTGAATCAAAATGAAAGTTTAAAACGCATTCAAACAAAACAATAGCTAATTCTGCAAATCAAATGAGAGTAAAATACATTCTACAAAGCTAATTGAATCAAATGATAGTCAAACACATTCAAACAAAGCTAATTTGAATCAAAATGAAAGTCAAACCACATTTTTCAAACAAAGCTAATAGTGAATCAAATGATAAGTCAAACACATTCAAACAAAGCTAATTGAATAAAATGAAAGTCAAGCACATTCAAACAAAGCTATTTAATCAAATGAAAGTCAAATACATTCTACAAAGCTAATTGAATCAAATGAAAGTCAAACACATTCAAACAAAGCTATTTGAATCAAATGAAAGTCAAATACGTTCTACAAAGCTAATTGTATCAAATGAAAGTCAAACGCAATCAAATAAAGCTATTTGAGTCAAATGAAAGTCAAACACATTCAAACAAAGTTGTTTAAATTAAATGAAAGTGAAATGTATTCTACAAAGCTAATTGAATCAAATGAAAGTTAAACGCATTCAAACAAAGCTATTTGAATCAAATGAAAGTCAAATACATTCAAGCTAATTGAATCAAATGAAAGTCAAACACATTCAAACAAAGCTATTTGAATCAAATGAAAGTCAAATACATTCTACAAAGCTAATTGAATCAAATGAAAGTCAAACATTCAAACAAAGCTATTTGAATCAAATGAAAGTCAAAGATATTCTACAAAGCTAATCAAATGAATGTCAAACACATTCAAACAAAGCTATTTGAATCAAATGAAAGTCAAATAAGTTCTACAAAGCTAATTGTATCAAATGAAAGTCAAAACGCAATCAAATAAAGCTATTGAGTCAAATGAAAGTCAAACACATTCAAACAAAGTTGTTAAATTAAATGAAAGTGAAATGTATTCTACAAAGCTAATTGAATCAAATGAAAGTTAAACGCATTCAAACAAGCTATTTGAATCAAATGAAAGTCAAATACATTCAAACAAAGCTAATTGAATCAAATGAAAGTCAAACACATTCAAACAAAGCTATTTGAATCAAATGAAGTCAAAACATCTAAAGCTAATTGAATCAAATGAAAGTCAAACACATTCAAACAAAGCTAATGAATCAAATGAAAGTCAAACACATTCAAAACAATGCTAATTGAATAAAATGAAAGTCAAGCACATTTAAAAAAAGCTATTTTAATCAATGAAAGTCAAATACATTCTACAAAGCAAATTGAATCAAATGAAAGTCAAACACATTCAAACAAAGCTATTTGAATCAAATAAAAGTCAAATACGTTCTACAAAAGCTAATTGTATCAAATGAAAGTCAAACGCAATCAAATAAAGCTATTTGAGTCAAATGAAAGTCAAAACACATTCAAACAAAGTTGTTTAAATTAAATGAAAGTGAAATGTATTCTACAAAGCTAATTGAATCAAATGAAAGTTAAATACATTCAAACAAAACTATTTGAATCAAATGAAAGTCAAATACATTCAACAAAGCTAATTGAATCAAATGAAAGTCAAACACATTCAAACAAAGCTTTTGAATCAAATGAAAGTCAAATACATTCTACAAAGCTAATTGAATCAAATGAAAGTCAAAACACATTCAAACAAAGCTATTTGAATCAATTGAAAGTCAAAAGATATTCTACAAAGCTGATGGAATCAAATGAATGTCAAACACATTCAAACAAAGCTATTTGAATCAAATGAAAGTCAAATAAGTTCTACAAAGCTAATTGTATCAAATGAAAGTCAAACGCAATCAAATAAAGCTATTTGAGTCAAATGAAAGTCAAACACAATCAAACAAAGTTGTTTAAATTGAATGAAAGTGAAATGTATTCTACTAAGCTAATTGAATCAAATGAAAGTTAAACGCATTCAAACAAAGCTATTTGAATCAAATGAGAGTCAAATACATTCACAAAGCTAATGAATCAATGAAAGTCAACACATTCAAACAAAAGCTAATTTGAATCAAATGAAAGTCAAATACATTCTACAAAGCTAATTGAATCAAATGAAAGTCAAACACATCAAACAAGCTAATTGAATCAAATGAAAGTCAAACTACATTCAAACAAAGCTATATTGTAATCAAATGAAAGTCAAACACATTCTAAACGAAGCTAATTGAATCAAATGAAAGTCAAACACATTCAAACAAAGCTATTTGAATCAAATGAAAGTCAATACATTCTACAAAGCTAATTAAATCAAATGAAAGTCAAACACATTCTAAACAAAGCTATATTGAAATCAAATGAAAGTCAAATCACATTCTAAAAACAAATGCTATTTTAGAATCAAATGAAAGTCAAATACATATTCTACAAAGCTAATTGAAATCAAATGAAAGTCAAACACATTCAAACAAAGCTATTTGAATCAATTGAAGTCAAAGATATTCTACAAAGCTGATGGAATCAAATGATTGTCAAACACATTCAAACAAAGCTATTTGAATCAAATGAAAGTCAAATAAGTTCTACAAAGCTAATTGTATCAAATGAAAGTCAAACGCAATCAAATAAAGCTATTTGAGTCAAATGAAAGTCAAACACATTCAAAACAAAGTTATTTAAATTAAATGAAAGTGAAATGTATTCTACAAAGCTAATTGAATCAAATGAAAGTTAAACGCATTCAAACAAAGCTATTTGAATCAATGAGAGTAAAATACATTCTACAAAGCTAATTGAATCAAATGATAGTCAAAACACATTCAAACAAAGCTAATTGAATCAAATGAAAGTCAAACACATTCAAACAAAGCTAATTGAATAAAATGAAAGTTAAGCACATTCAAACAAAGCTATTTTAATCAAATGAAAGTCAAATACATTCTACAAAGCTAATTGAATCAAATGAAAGTCAAACACATTCAAACAAAGCTATTTGAATCAAATGAAAGTCAAATATGTTCTACAAAAGCTAATTGTATCAAATGAAAGTCAAACGCAATCAAATAAAGCTATATGAGTCAAAATGAAAGTCAAACACATTCAAACAAAGTTGTTTAAATTAAATGAAAGTGAAATACATTCTACAAAAGCTAATTGAATCAAATGAAAGTCAAACGCATTCAAACAAAGCTATTTGAATCAAATGAATGTCAAATACATTCTACAAAGCTAATTGAATCAAAATGAAAGTCAAACACATTCAAACAAGCTATTTGAATCAAATGAAGTCAAATACATTCTACAAAGATAATTGAATCAAATGAAAGTCAAACACATTCAAACAAAGCTATTTGAATCAATTGAAAGTAAAAGATATTCTACATAGCTGATGGAATCAAAATGAATGTCAAACACATTCAAACAAAGCTATTTGAATCAAATGAAGTCAAATAAGTTCTACAAAAGCTAATTGTAATCAAATGAAAGTCAAACGCAATCAAATAAAGCTATTGAGTCAAATGAAAGTCAAACAACATTCAAACAAAGTTGTTTAAATTGAATGAAAGTGAAATGTATTCTACTAAGCTAATTGAATCAAATGAAAGTTAAACGCATTCAAACAAAGCTATTTGAATCAAATGAGAGTCAAATACATTCTACAAAGCTAATTGAATCATTGAAAGTCAAACACATTCAAACAAAGCTGAATTGAATCAAATGAAAGTCAAATACATTCAACAAAGCTAATTGAATCAAATGAAAGTCAAAACACATTCAAAACGAATAGCTAATTAAATCAAATGAAAGTCAAACACATTAAACAAATATATAAAAAAAAAAATAATTACATTCTACAAAGCTAATTGAATCAATGAAAGTCAAGACACATTTCAAACAAAGCTATATTGAATCAAATGAAAGTCAATTACATTCTACAAAGCTAATTGAATCAAATGAAGTCAAACACATTTCAAACAAAGCTATTTGAATCAAATGAAAGTCAAATAATTCTACAAAGCTAATTGTATCAAATGAAAGTCAAACAATCAAAAAGCTATTTGAGTCAAATGAAAGTCAAACAATTCAAAAACAAAGTTGTAAATTAAATGAAAAGTGAAATTTTCTACAAAGCAATGAATCAAATGAAAGTCAAACACATTCAAACAAAGCTATTTGAATCAATTGAAAGTCAAAGATATTCTACAAAGCTGATGTAATCAAATGAATGTCAAACACATTCAAACAAAGCTATTTGAAATCAAAATGAAAAGTCAAATAAGTTCTACAAAGCTAATTGTATCAAATGAAAGTCAAACGCAATCAAATAAAGCTATTTGAGTCAAATGAAAGTCAAACACATTCAAACAAAGTTATTTAAATTAAATGAAAGTGAAATGTATTCTACAAAGCTAATTGAATCAAATGAAAGTTAAACGCATTCAAACAAAGCTATTTGAATCAAATGAGAGTCAAATACATTCTACAAAGCTAATTGAATCAAATGATAGTCAAACACATTCAAACAAAGCTAATTGAATCAAATGAAAGTCAAACACTTTCAAACAAAGCTAATTGAATAAAATGAAAGTTAAGCACATTCAAACAAAGCTATTTTAATCAAATGAAAGTCAAATACATTCTCAAAGCTAATTGAATCAAATGAAAGTCAAACACATTCAAACAAAGCTATTTGAATCAAATGAAAGTCAAATACGTTCTACAAAGCTAATTGTATTCAAATGAAAGTCAAACGCAATCAAATAAAGCTATATGAATCAAATGAAAGTCAAACACATTCAAACAAAGTTGTTTAAATTAAATGGAAAAAGTTGACCAATACAATTCTACAAAAAGCTAATTGAATCAAATGAAAGTCAAACGCATTCAAACAAAGCTATTTGAATCAAATGAATGTCAAATACATTCTACAAGCTAATTGAATCAAATAAAGTCAAACACATTCAAACAAAGCTATTTGAATCAATTAAAGTAAAGATATTCTACAAAGCTGATGGAATCAAATGAATGTCAAACACATTCAAACAAAGCTATTTGAATCAAATGAAAGTCAAATAAGTTCTACAAAGCTAATTGTATCAAATGAAAGTCAAACGCAATCAAATAAAGCTATTTGAGTCAAATGAAAGTCAAAACACATTCAAACAAAGTTGTTTAAATTGAATGAAAGTGAAATGTATTCTACTAAGCTAATTGAATCAAATGAAAGTTAAACGCATTCAAACAAAGCTATTTGAATCAAATGAGAGTCAAATACATTCTACAAAGCTAATTGATAAAATGAAAGTCAAACACATTCAAACAAAGCGAATTAAATCAAATGAAAGTCAAATACATTCAACAAAGCTAATTGAATCAAATGAAAGTCAAACACATTCAAACCGAAGCTAATTGAATCAAATGAAAGTCAAGCAACATTCAAACAAAGCTATATTAATCAAATGAAAGTCAATTACATTCTACAAAGCTAATTGAATCAAATGAAAGTCAAACACATTTAAACAAAAGCTATTTGAATCAAAATGAAAGTCAAATAATTCTACAAAGCTAATTGTAATACAAATAGAAAAGTCACCAAACGCAATCAAACATCAAACTATTTGATCAAATGAAAGTCAAAAATTCACAACAAGTTCAATTCAAACGCAATCAAATAAAGCTATTTCAATCAAATGAAAGTCAAACACATCAAACAAAATTATTTAAATTAAATGAAAAGTGAAATGTATTCTACAAAGCTAATTGAATCAAATGAAAGTTAAACGCATTCAAACAAAGCTATTTGAATCAAATGAGAGTCAAATACATTCTACAAAGCTAATTGAATCAAATGATAGTCAAACACATTCAAAACAAAGCTAATTGAATCAAATGAAAGTCAAACACTTTCAAACAAAGCTAATTGAATAAAATGAAAGTTAAGCACATTCAAACAAAGCTATTTTAATCAAATGAAAGTCAAATACATTCTTCAAAGCTAATTGAATCAAATGAAAGTCAAACACATTCAAACAAAGCTATTTGAATCAAATGAAAGTCAAATACGTTCTACAAAGCTAATTGTATCAAATGAAAGTCAAAACGCAATCAAATAAAGCTATATGAATCAAATGAAAGTCAAAAACACATTCAAAAAAGTTGTTTAAATTAAATGAAAGTGAAATGTATTCTACA
Source organism: Chenopodium quinoa (assembly GCF_001683475.1). Lineage (NCBI taxonomy): Eukaryota > Viridiplantae > Streptophyta > Magnoliopsida > Caryophyllales > Amaranthaceae > Chenopodium > Chenopodium quinoa. The sequence goes on along the minus strand of NW_018743000.1, from coordinate 3,506 downwards.
AAGCTAATTGAATCAAATGAAAGTTAAACGCATTCAAACAAAGCTATTTGAATCAAATGAAAGTCAAATACATTCACAAAGCTAAAATCAAATGAAAGTCAAACACATTCAAACAAAGCTATTTGAATCAAATGAAAGTCAAATACATTCTACAAAGCTAATTGAATCAAATGAAAGTCAAACACATTCAAACAAAGCTATTTGAATCAATTGAAAGTAAAGATATTCTACAAAGCTGATGGAATCAAATGAATGTCAAACACATTCAAACAAAGCTATTTGAATCAAATGAAAGTCAAATAAGTTCTACAAAGCTAATTGTATAAAATGAAAGTCAAACGCAATCAAATAAAGCTATTTGAGTCAAATGAAAGTCAAACACATTCAAACAAAGTTGTTTAAATTGAATGAAAGTGAAATGTATTCTACTAAGCTAATTGAATCAAATGAAAGTTAAACGCATTCAAACAAAGCTATTTGAAAAAAAAGTGTCAAATACATTCTACAAAGCTAATTGAATCAAATGAAGTCAAACACATTCAAACAAAGCTAATTGAATCAAATGAAAGTCAAACACATTCAAACAAGCTAATTGAATAAAATGAAAGTCAAGCACATTCAAACAAAGCTATTTTAATCAAATGAAAGTCAAATACTACAAAGCTAATTGTATCAAATGAAAGTCAAACGCAATCAAAGTCAAATGAAAGTCAAACACATTCAAACAAAATTATTTAAATTAAATGAAAGTGAAATGTATTCTACAAAGCTAATTGAATCAAATGAAAGTTAAACGCATTCAAACAAAGCTATTTGAATCAAATGAGTGTCAAATACATTCTACAAAGCTAATTGAATCAAATGAAGTCAAACACATTCAAAGCTAATTGAATCAAATGAAAGTCAAACACATTCAAACAAAGCTAATTGAATAAAATGAAAGTCAAGCACATTTAAACAAAGCTATTTTAATCAAATGAAAGTCAAATACATTCTACAAAGCTAATTGAATCAAATGAAAGTCAAACACATTCAAACAAAGCTATTTGAATCAAATGAAAGTCAAATACGTTCTACAAAGCTAATTGTATCAAATGAAAGTCAAACGCAATCAAATAAAGCTATTTGAGTCAAATGAAAGTCAAACACATTCAAACAAAGTTGTTTAAATTAAATGAAAGTGAAATGTATTCTACAATGCTAATTGAATCAAATGAAAGTTAAACGCATTCAAACAAAGCTATTTGAATCAAATGAAAGTCAAATACATTCAACAAAGCTAATTGAATCAAATGAAAGTCAACACATTCAAACAAAGCTATTTGAATCAAAAGTCAAATACATTCTACAAAGCTAATTGAATCAAATGAAAGTCAAACACATTCAAACAAAGCTATTTGAATCAAACTACAATGAATCAAATGAATGTCAAACACATTCAAACAAAGCTATTTGAATCAAATGAAAGTCAAATAAGTTCTACAAAGCTAATTGTATCAAATGAAAGTCAAACGCAATCAAATAAAGCTATTTGGTCAAATGAAAGTCAAACACATTCAAACAAAGTTGTTTAAATTGAATGAAAGTGAAATGCATTCTACTAAGCTAATTGAATCAAATGAAAGTTAAACGCATTCAAACAAAGCTATTTGAATCAAATGAGAGTCAAATACATTCTACAAAGCTAATTGAATCAAACACATTCAAACAAAGCTAATTGAATCAAATGAAAGTCAAATACATTCAAACAAAGCTATTTGAATCAATTGAAAGTCAAAGATATTCTACAAAGCGATGAATCAAATGAATGTCAAACACATTCAAACAAAGCTATTTGAATCAAATGAAAGTCAAATAAGTTCTACAAAGCTAATTGTATCAAATGAAAGTCAAACGCAATCAAATAAAGCTATTTGAGTCAAATGAAAGTCAAACACATTCAAACAAAGTTATTTAAATTAAATGAAAGTGAAATGTATTCTACAAAGCTAATTGAATCAAATGAAAGTTAAACGCATTCAAACAAAGCTATTTGAATCAAATTAGTGTCAAATACATTCTACAAAGCTAATTGAATCAAATGAAGTCAAACACATTCAAACAAAGCTAATTGAATCAAATGAAAGTCAAACACATTCAAACAAAGCTAATTGAATAAATGAAAGTCAAGCACATTCAAACAAAGCTATTTTAATCAAATGAAAGTCAAATACATTCTACAAAGCTAATTGAATCAAATGAAAGTCAAACACATTCAAACAAAGCTATTTGAATCAAATGAAAGTCAAATACGTTCTACAAAGCTAATTGTATCAAATGAAAGTCAAACGCAATCAAATAAAGCTATTTGAGTCAAATGAAAGTCAAACACATTCAAACAAAGTTGTTTAAATTAAATGAAAGTGAAATGTATTCTACAAAGCTAATTGAATCAAATGAAAGTTAAACGCATTCAAACAAAGCTATTTGAATCAAATGAAAGTCAAACATTCAACAAAGCTAAAATCAAATGAAAGTCAAACACATTCAAACAAAGCTATTTGAATCAAATGAAAGTCAAATACATTCTACAAAGCTAATTGAATCAAATGAAAGTCAAACACATTCAAACAAAGCTATTTGAATCAATTGAAAGTCAAAGATATTCTACAAAGCTGATGAATCAAATGAATGTCAAACACATTCAAACAAAGCTATTTGAATCAAATGAAAGTCAAATAAGTTCTACAAAGCTAATTGTAAAAATGAAAGTCAAACGCAATCAAATAAAGCTATTTGAGTCAAATGAAAGTCAAACACATTCAAACAAAGTTGTTTAAATTGAATGAAAGTGAAATGTATTCTACTAAGCTAATTGAATCAAATGAAAGTTAAACGCATTCAAACAAAGCTATTTGAATCAAATGAGAGTCAAATACATTCTACAAAGCTAATTGAATCAAATGAAAGTCAAACACATTCAAACAAAGCTAATTGAATCAAATGAAAGTCAAATACATTCAACAAAGCTAATTGAATCAAATGAAAGTCAAACACATTCAAACAAGCTAATTAAATCAAATGAAAGTCAAACACATTCAAACAAAGCTATATTAATCAAATGAAAGTCAAACATTCTACAAAGCTAATTGAATCAATTGAAAGTCAAACACATTCAACAAAGCTATTTGAATCAAATGAAGTCAAATACATTCTACAAAGCTAATTGAATCAAATGAAAGTCAAACACATTCAAACAAAGCTATTTGAATCAAATGAAAGTCAAATAAGTTCTACAAAGCTAATTGTATCAAATGAAAGTCAAATGCAATCAAATAAAGCTATTTGAGTCAAATGAAAGTCAAACACATTCAAACAAAGTTGTTTAAATTAAATGAAAGTGAAATGTATTCTACAAAGCTAATTGAATCAAATGAAAGTTAAACGCATTCAAACAAAGCTATTTGAATCAAATGAAGTCAAATACATTCTACAAAGCTAATTGAATCAAATGAAAGTCAAAACAT